>NC_089199.1:25253013-25295513 GCF_963930695.1 Labrus bergylta
TTTTCGCCAGAGATTCAGTTGTGTAAGTCTTGGAGCAGCTCATCTTACTAACAGCAGAGCGTCTGATGTGTTTCTTCTTCTTTTGAACTCGTAGTCAGATCTAACTGACACTGACTCATGTGACATCACCTGAGTCAAACGTTAACCTGTGACATCATCAGACATACAACACACAGCTCCCTTTAGGAGAGGATTCAGGCTTCTTACTCCTCAGTAAACAGTGTGAGAAGAAACGCCAAACTGAGCTTCATCAGTCGCTTAAATGTTGTTACACACACCTGACAAACCAACTAATAAAACGTGTGTGTGTGTGTGTCTGTGTGTCTGTCCCTCAGCCCCCACTGTGGCCCCCAGTGGACTTGGAGGAGGAGGAGGAGACCGTAGTGAGCTCATCGTTACCTGGACGGTGAGAGAAACACTCACAGTGTGTATGTGTTAGACGTGTGTTATCAGCTCACAGGGATACTTCACCCATTGAAACATGAATCTGTATTGATATTTTGTCATATATGTAGTAGAAATGTGAAATACATTTTGAAGTTGGTGCCTTCTTGGCCGAGAGAAGGCAGAAAGTGTCTTTTTGGTTCATGCGGATGAAAGACACCAAATCCCAGAATGCACAGCACCGCAGGCCACTCCCACTAAGGTCCTCTATTTCAGAATCAGAAATACTTTATTAATCCCAGAGGGAAATTTGATCGTTACAGTTTCTCCAAAATATACAATATAGCAGTAGAAATATAGTAATAAAAACATTTACAGACATGTTCACTTGAACACAGAAGGCCATTTCCTCAACTGATTCAGAGATTTCTTCCAGAAGGAAGTGGTATCTTGGAAATTCCTGGCAGAAAACAGACTCTATGTCTGTGTCCACAGGCAAACAGTGACAGCACCGACACCACCAGTCCGCCCCAACAGCTGGCCCGGGCTCCTCGTCCTCACCGCCGCCGACATGCAGGCTTTATGTCTCGGCTGCTGAGCTGGCAGTGGCCGGCGGAGTCCAGCAATATAGCAATATAGTCGCGAGACGGTTGCTGTCAACAGGCTGGTTTTGTTTCTCGGCTGCTACGGCCAGCAGCAGCAGCAGTCAAGACACAAGACTGGCCTGTCGGCAGCAGCCATCCCGCCACTATATTTATATTTTTTCACCATTATCAGCTTTCGCCATAGAGCCTGTTAGCATAGCTTCCAAGCAATATGGCGAACATTAATTTTCGATTCTGGGAGTGAGTTCCCACCCACTGATCTGTGATTGGTCTGTAGCTTCAGTGGTCGAAAATATGAGGAACTAGCGTTGTAGTTTTACCCCGCTAACCACAACAGCTTCCAGTGATGCAAAAATCGTCATTTTGCATCACAGACTTAGAAATACAAAGATTTCCCATCTCAGGGGAAAATGAGGGCGGGATGCACAACCATTTAAAAATACTACCAGGTTTCTAATGATACAAAGCTTAATGCAAATGAGTGAAGTATCCCTTTAATTCAGACTTTATGTAGGTCTGAAAACACAGAAACACGTTATTCTCCCTCTTTAAAACCTCTCCGTCTTTGTTCCCGTCTTCATCCTGCGGTCTGAACCCTGCAGCCAATGGCCAGAGAGTATCAGAACGGAGACAGCTTCGGCTACATCCTGGCGTTCAGGAGGAAGGACACGTCGTCGTGGACGGTGGTCCGTGTTCCTCACGTGGAGTCTTCTCGATACGTCTACTTCAACGAGAGCCTGACGCCGTACAGCCCGTTTGAGGTGAAGATCAGGGCGTTTAACCGGCGAGGAGAGGGACCGTTCAGTCAGATTGCCGTGGTGAACTCTGCAGAGGAAGGTGAGCGAGGAGAAGATGAATCTTTAACCCTTTTCACACATGAAAAACTCTGGAGATTTGGCTACCCGGAAGGACTTTAGGCTATGTGTGAACGCAAACAGCCGCATTTTTCGCGCGGTCTTCACCCGGAGTTTCTCCGGCCAGACCCCTAGTATTTTATCTGCAGAAAATCAAAGTGAGCTGATGTCTGAACGTGGCCGCATATACTCCGGAGATTTTCAATTCGAGTCAATGGGACCCGAGTGACCTTTATATATAGTGATCGGCTAAAGTGTCTGCACGCGACCACTCCGTGCATGTAATTAAACGGCTGCATTCTGTTTTCTGTTTGTCAGTATGTTGTTCTCCTCTCTTTTGTGGATGTTGTCATTCCATTGGATTACACATTGCATTGATATAAAGGTAAATATTGTCATTATAACGTTGCATTATCTGTTGCTTCGGCCGCTACTTCCGCATTGTTTTTTTACGTCACGTCCTACCTCGGGAAATCCCCCGCGCCCCCTCCCCTTTGACAGGGATAGTCCCCCGCTGTGAGGAGCATATGTGAACGGCTAGGTCAGGAGAATCTCCGGAGAAGTCCTCCTGTAATTATCTAGATATTATCCGGAGTGCATATGTGAAAACGGCTTTTATGTTTTATGTTTACATCTCAGAGCATCAGGAGGCTCAGCAGGCGAAACCCCCCCCATCACTCCCCCTGTTTGTTTTAATGTTTCTTTAAGATGTAAACATTTATTTAACACAGAGGAGAGAACTTGAAGGTTTGAGAGTTTGTCTCCAGCTGCAGTGTCTCCTCTCACCACCAGAGGGCGCCCTCACCTCTCAGTAGATACACCACACACCTGTAGATTCACTGAAGGTCCAATAAAACATGGTGTCTCCTCCCCCCCTCCTCCTCCCCCCTCAGAGCCCACGGTGGGACCCTCCAGCATCAACGCCACGGCTCTGACCGCCTTCGAGATCCAGGTGTTCTGGGAGCCCGTCCAGCAGCTTAGCGCCAATGGAATCCTGCGAGGATACGAGGTGAGGAGACGCAGGATTACACACACACACACATCTCACACACCACACATACACATACACACACACACACACCTCACACACACACACCTCACACACACCTCACACACACACACACACACACACACACACACACACACACACACACACACACATCACACACACCACACACACACACTCTCTCACACACACACACACACACACCACACACACCTGGTGATACAAAGCTGAGACTGCTGTTTCAGATGTTGATAACTGGTCTCATATCTGGCAAACCGAGGGGCGTCCAAAACGGTCGTGTGGGGGTGCCTTAAAACCGCCTACCTTCTCTGGTCCAAACAAATCCAGAGCATTCAGGACCAGAATCTAAAGTTAGAAGGAGGACATACTGGCTGCTGCATTGTTGTCAGAGAAGCCAGCACTTCAACATAGCATGTTTCCTTAATGTCTGATCAGAGAGTAAGATCACTTTATTATCTCACTCACTACACATCTCACTGATTGGACCTTTAACTGATAATAAGAATCATATTCAGTTTGTAAGTATGAGTTTACCTTCACTGTCATAGATTTAAAGACACAAAGCAGAGTTTGATCTCCAGTGAAACCGTTTTTTATCTGTTGTTATTGTAACAGTCCTCTAACCTGAAGTCAAAGTCCTCATCACTTCATTATTTTATTTATGAGTCCGATTAAATTTATCGTCCTCACTCTGTAAACTTTATGATTTAAATCCAAAGATTGTTTTTGCTGTCAGCAGATTTACATCAGTGTGTGTGTGTGTGTGTGTGTGTGTGTGTGTGTGTGTGTGTGTGTGTGTGTGTGTGTGTGTGTGTGTGTGTGTGTATGTGTGTGTGTGTGTGTGTGTGTGTGTGTGTGTGTGTGTGTTTAGATCCGGTACTGGCGGCAGCACGAGCGTGAAGCGGCGGCAGATCGAGTGAGGACAGCGGGACTCGAGACGTCAGCCCGAGTGTCCGGACTCAGACCCAGCACTCGGTACCACGTCGCCGTCCTGGCCTACAACAGCGCAGGCACGGGGCCACCCTCGCCACGCACCACTGTCACCACCAGGAAACCCCGTACGTCTGCACACACACACACACACACACACACACACACACACACACACACACACACATGATATAACATGACATCACGATGTCTGATTGACCCTAAAAAGGTCAAGAGCAGGATTTGAACTTCCTCCAGCTGCAGAGCTCAGTTAGCCACACGGCTATCGGTGCTATCAGCTAGCTAAGCCCAACGTCCACCTATCAGGACAGGGTTGGTGTTAGCAATCTCCGTTAGCCCTGCAGCTAGCTCCAGGCACCCCGGGGGGACCCCAACAGAATCCCCGCTCAGCTCTCTCATCCCGGTCCAGGTCTGACTCCTCTCCTCTAATCTCCACTGATTATAAAAGGAGAACTGAACAAACTTCACACTGAGCCCAACGGAGAGGGCCTCATGTCAATCAAGGTCGTTTGAAGGAGGTTAGCTATGTGGGCGTGACCGTGTTGTTCTGCATGTTCTGCATGAGACGTCACACCTGCAGACTTCCCTCTCTCTCTCTTTCTCTCTCTCTCTCGTGCACTCGAGCTTGTGATGGTGATTGAATACTTTGCATAAAAGAGAGGTCGGGAAATATGCTTTGGCGGCCATAATCATTCGCTTGTCTATTTCGTCAGTGTGTCTTTTCGAGCTCTTGATTAAAGGAAGAATATGAGATTCAAATGTAAAATCAAGAATATCCTCTGAAAATAACTCAGTGAATCATGACTGTCTACAAAGGGTGTAACATCCGAGTCCCACTGTCGGTGATGTTTTCCGAGTTTTCCAGAGTCCTATCTTCAGTTTGTTTACATCGAGACGGCCGGCTGACTCCTCCCCTTGCATATAAAAGTTGTTCATTTGAGGGACTAGAGAAAAGAAGAACAACATACTGTACTCACTGCTTAACTGTGTTTCTAGATCACGCTCATTTCAAGTAAATTTACATGCAGTGTGAAGATACGAGCATAATATTCTTCCTTTAACTTAAAGTTTATCAAAGGACAAAAGCCTCATGAACATGAGGTGAAACTCTGAAGGTAATAAATATCACACACACACACACCGACCTCAGGCTAAACCTGTTACCCGGGATGTCCTGTTAGTCACACAGCGGGGTTAAATAACCTGTGTAATCTGATACATGTTATATCACTTAGCCTGGGGGGGGGAGGTTCTTAACTCAGGAAGCAGGGTGACATGAGATCACCTACCTGAGCTCACCTGGAGACTGAGCGTTCCCTCCTCCACCTGTCCACAGATTGCTCTCTGTACTCACCTGTAAAGTTTGTTTCAAACAGCTGATTGGAGCTGGACACATCACAGACAGAATAGAGTTTATAAAGGAGACGCATACTAAAAGTTATTTAACCACTTCACTGCAAGAAAAATGAATCAAGAAGGCGACTGGTGTATCGGGTAACGCTCTCTTCAGGGCGCCCTGGTTATGGCGCTGAAGCAGCGTTAAAGCTTTAAAGGATCAGAGAATGTTTACCTTTTAAAATCTGTATTTCCTCTTCCTGTTCTAATTGTCTGATGACTCCCTGCCTCAGGGGCAAAAAGCCAACGATCCAATCAGATTCATCCAGGCGTTATGTCCCGCCTCCTATCCATACGTACCTGGCAAGGGACGAACCACGATCAGGAAGGAGGTTCCCAGTGGCGTGGTGGGCGTGACCTTTACGACCACATGATCCTCAAAGAGGGGGACTGCGTCGGATCAATAACGTATCTCTCTGTTCTGATTGGTTCTTTTCTGTTACTCTCCACGTTCAGTTTCATGAGGACTTTAAATTCTGGAGTCCGACCCCGGAACACGAGATGAATTCACTCACCCTCCCAGAGCAGCAGATTGAAGGGCCGTAGACTGAGGAACGGTTTGCAGAGTTTCTATGCTGCAGACATTTGAACGATGAGCTGTGTCTCCGTACACTTTGTGATTTCGTGACAGTAATGTTTTAAATAAAGTTTAAAGTCACAGGGTTAGGGCAGGCTGCGAGTAGAGTGGCGTGCAAACTGTACTGTCCCTTTAACTCTTTATCCTCTCAGAGCCACGTTTAGAAATGTGTTTGAAATCACGTCTGTGTTTCTGTTCCAGCTCCCAATCGTCGCCCGGGTAACGTGTCGTGGAAGACTGATGCATCGTGGGTAACGATGAGGTGGGACCACGTGAAGGCGATGCACAACGAGTCCGCTGTGCTTGGATACAAAGTGAGTCATTCAACACGCCGCGAAAACTCTTTCCAATGTGACACCACTCTTTCCACGTGTCCTCACGGCCCGCCAGCATCCAATAAAGCATCTCCTCCAATGACAGCTGGGCTCGTCTCCAGCCCCCTGCAACCCCAAACGGGAAAAGTGGTTTATATAAAGGATGAAGCTGATCGGGCGCTGCGTCACTTTATTATCTCGTCCTCACCGTGTGAGAGGTGTGTGTGTGTGAGTTGTGTGTGTGTGTGAGGTGTGTGAGAGTGTTACATAACAACAGAATCAAAGATCAGGATTATCAGAGTATTAAAGATCAGCTCCTCTGTTCGAGACGATAACCGTGACTCAGTTTACAGATCGCTTCAAGAAGACGCTGCAAGACTGGGGGGGTTGTTTATAGGCAGAAGTGATACTGGGTTATTGAATGTTTCTGGGGAAAAAAAGAAAAATGTTGACTGTATCCCAATTGCACTGTATGTGTTGAATTTGCTTTAATAAAATATGTTGAAAAAGAAAAAAAGAAGACGCTACAAAAATTAAACTTTTAAAAATTCACTAAACTCTGAAATCTATTCCCACCTGTGTGTGTGTGTGTGTGTGTGTGTGTGTGTGTGTGTGTGTGTGTGTGTGTGTGTGTGTGTGTGTGTGTGTGTGTGTGTGTGTGTGTGTGTGTGTGTGTGTGTGTGTGTGTGTGTGTATGTGTGTGTGTGTGTGTGTGTGTGTGTGTGTGTGTGTCTCTCAGGTCCTGTACAAACATGAGGGTCTGACGTCTCTGAAGGTTCTGGATAAGTCAAAGACGGCCGTGACCTTGCCACTGCCCAAAGACAACGGTTACGTGGTCCTGGAGATCCGGTCATGGGGGGAGGGCGGGGACGGACCGGCACACGAGATTATCGTGTCCCGGGACTCAGGTAACACACACACACACACACACACACACACACACACACACTCACACACACACACACACACACACACACACACACACACACACACACACAACTCACTCTCTCACACACACACACTCACACACACAGAGACACACACACACAAACATGCACACACAGACACACACACACACAACTCACTCTCTCACACACACACACACACACACACAACTCACTCTCACACACACACACACACACACACACACACACACACACACACACACACACACACACACACACAAACTATAAAACAATAAAGATGACACTGATTTGTATACGTATCAGATGTAGACTCTTTGTCTAGCAAACAGTTGCTGACAACACATGGTTGGCTCCTGTCCAAACATAGATCTGCTACAATTTACATGTTTCACCATATAAGGTTACAGCTTCACAGACCCAAAAGAAGAATTACCCTAAGATGTTTGACACAATTTAAAGATATGTCCACAAAATTATCAAGATGAATGAATCCATGAAAAAACGTACTAACAATAACTGAGGAAGTCATCCTGTGTAGGTTGTGATCTAAAGTTGTGGGTCAAAGGTCGTTCTTAGAGAAGAGAAACTTCGTCTTTATCTCAGAGATAAAAACATCAGATATCGATCGTAAACATGTCAGCGGTGACAGTCCTGCATGCTTTTATGTCTTTATAGAGGTAACAGAGCTCTCTACAATGTTTAGAATTTAGACTGCAGTACCCATTTTAAACACTAGGGGTCAGAGTCACATACTCCTAACCCACCAAAGTATGGCGTTTGAAATCAGAATGGCCCTTTTTCAAACCAAACCCTACACCCTCCCCCTCCGTGACGGAGTGCACTCTGTTAGAAGTCACACTCTCAGCTGAATGAAGTCTCCTTTATCAAGGTGTAGGGTAGAAATACAGCGGCAGGCTTTGGGACAAACTTCCCTCTCTCACACGGAAACAGGAACTGTGTGTTACCATGGTTACTCAGGGGCATCTTGCGGGAACAGCTTTTTTTTGTAGCTAATGCATTCTGTAAAAATATTTATGTAGCCTAGATTCTTCTTCTTTAGTTATATTAGTGTAGACTTATAACAAAACTATTAGATTGAGCCTACATTGTTTATTGTAATTTATAATTTAAGTTAATTTATTGTAAATTTTAGATCAGGGTGTCCTAAATTAATGCAAAGACAAGGAGACTATTGTTGAACATCAGAGCAGCAAAAAGTGTATTTTTTTGTTTTTTTAATTGAGATTTCACAAAGACATCAAAAGTAGAAAAATAAGAAATAAATATTAACAGCAACATGATTTAATATTCTTTTGTTACAGTCCCTGTAAATATAAAACACTTTACAATAAATAAATATAAATTTGATCCTCAGTACACATTTGAAGTAGTTAACATCTGTATGACGATATTAAATGTCTATCTTAGTTGGAGCAGTGTTTGAACTCACAGGTTGCTGTCTCCATGACAACCGGACACAATAGGCGTTGCACGTGATCCGAAAGTCGGCATACCTGCAGACTCGCTGGTGGAGGGTTTTATAACCCACTACCACTCCCCACTAGTTGGTTTGGGACGGACTTAATATGGCGGACCCTCTGCGGGGACGCACAAACGGAGGGGTAGTGGGTAGGGAGAGGGTGTAGTGGCTGGTTTGAAAAAGGGCCAGAACGATTCTAGGGTAACTGCTTTTAAAGTCCTCCATACTGTCACATGGATGGTGTTGTGTTCCATGGACTGTCAGGAACCCGTTTGAGCGCCAGATCTTCTGTCCAGTCCAGCGCTTTAATCCACAGCGGCGAGGTTCACTGACCAGCTGATGTGATTCTAAAGATAGATGTTTGTTTGGATTAAGAAGCAGAAAATCAGAGCGGGATATGTCAGTGTGTTTTACTTCAACCTTTTTGCTGACTACTTCTTCTTCTCTCTGACAGGAACTGGTATGATGGTGCAGAACGAAGCCCCGCCGACACAGCCCAGCCTCCTGCACCTTCTCTCTGGATTGGTCCTCCTCTCTCTTGTGTCATTGTCAGGCCTGTGAGCTCGGCCAATCAGTGGACTTTTTACTTTTAACGGCATGAAACTAAACTTAAGCTCCTCTCTGTGTGTGTCAGCCTGAGTTAGGGATGCTGGGGGGGGGGGGGGGGTTAATGAGGGTGGGTAAGGTTGCAGCACTGCAGGGATTCACGTCTTTCTTTTTTATATCAAAAACAAAACAAGTGACGTGTTTTTTTTAGGGAGGTTTTAATGGGGGGGGGGGGGTCAGCTCTGTGTGTTTGTGTGTATGTGTCAATTAAACCATGCCTTATGGGGACCATCACATCCATGTCTCAATGTCTCACACTGACGTCGTCTCTCAGACACACTCACAGCCTGCAGCTGTTAATAATATGTGTGTGTCGGTGAACACACAGGACAGGTGTGTGTGTGTATGTTCACTCTGACAGCTACTCCACTGCTCAGATTTAAAAGGTCGGGGATTCCTAAATCCAGCTTTTATTTGTGTGTAAGTCACACATTCCCACCAAACGTACCAGGAACTTTGTGTCCCAGCGTCAAAATCTGAGAAAGATAAAACAAATATCTTCTTAGTCCCCAGGGTCGTCACAATACTAAAATTTTAAACTTTGATATGATTCCAGTTCAAAACAAACGATGCTGATACCTGTTAGTGACAACAACAATAGACGTCCCTGGCACCTTGTATTGGGTGAATAATGGTTCCTGCACAATGTCTAAAATTGCACAAAATCATGAGCAACATTTAAACCTTTTTGTGCACAAAGACATAAATACAGACGTGTAAAAACCTAAAATGTCATCATGATGGATGTGAGTGAGATAAGAGACGCAAAGACCAACAGTCTTCAGTAAAAGTGTAGTGGCAACAATGTCTACAGCTGATTTAGAAACTCAACAGCTGATTGGACAAACAACTTCAGATATCCGTTTGATTTGAGCCTCCAAACAGAAGTGAACCTCCTCCCTGTCTGCAGAAGTCTAAACTCTGCTGCAGAGGGTGCTGAGGGTCTTCCAGGTCTTTCCTGTAATCTCTCTGTATGCAGACGACTCTGCTCAGTGTGAACACATGACACATGACACACATGTTAACATCTGTAAGCTGTGAGTCTACAGGAACATGTCGCATGTCCACATGAATGTTTAGAGTTTGTATATTTATTTCTTTGTTTACTCGTGTGGTGCCTGCAGTGTGTAAAACCTGTGATCAATGTTATCAGGGTTTATTTATCTCTTTGTGACGATAAGAACGAGGTCTCAACAGTAAACACAGTCGTATATCGCCCTCCTGTCAGCCTCTATCAGGCTCTATCAGCTCTTACATCATGTTCGTCTGGCTGCAGGTAACAGGAAGGATGTGACCTCTGACCTGTGTCTCATGTAACACACACACACACACACACACACACACACACACACACACACACACACACACATTCACGTCCAGATATCACTGTTTGTCTCTTTTGTTGCCTTATTTTACTCCTAATGGTTTAAAGGTTTTTAGTTCCTCCAAGTGTTAGAAAGGATCAGATCCATGCTCAGAGTCAGAAACAAGCCACAAACATGTTCCTTTCTCCTAAAATATGAGCTGAATCCTCCCTGACTTTAAAGAAACTTCAAATGTCTTCTTTGGTTCTGTTAAAAAGCTAGCAGCTCCTCTAAAGAGGAAGACTCTAGTGGACACTGGAGGAACTGCAGCTGTAAAGTTGGACATTTTAACATGGGGCTCTATGGGGACTGACTCACCTCAGGAGACACTGGAGGAACTGCAGTTTTTTGGCCCTTATACATGGCTTTGAGTTAAAAGCCTTATCTTAGAATAAATCCAACACTAATGTTAAAATCTTTTAGAATATCTCGGTTTAAAAACGGTTTTAATAGCCATTGTTTTAAATTGCTGACGTGTTGCAGCTGTACAGTCTCCACAGGTTCACGTCCTCTGTGTGTACACGAGTCTTTAAGAACCAAAACACACTAAGACTCACACATCATCAAATCCGACAACTTATAAACATCTGAACGGTAATAAAAATATGATATCAGGAAGATTCATCTGAGTTTGTTTGTGACGTGAGCATGTTTCCAGCTCACCTGTTTTAAAGAAGTTTACAAAGAGGAAGAAAACGCTCCTAAAGGTTAAAGATCACGTCTCTGTGGAGTCGGACTGGATTCTGTGTTTGAAGGAGTCGGTCTGGATTCTGTGTTTGAAGGAGTCAGTCTGGATTCTGTGTTTGAAGGAGTTGGACTGGATTCTGTGTTTGAAGGAGTTGGACTGGATTCTGTGTTTGAAGGAGCCGGACTGGATTCTGTTTGAAGGAGCCGGACTGGATTCTGTGTTTGAAGGACTCTGTACAGTATCTACATCTGTTGACGGTCTGGACAACGTGTTGACCTGTGTAATTCAGTGTTTTATATTTTTTTACTTTGCAGGTGGTTGAATGATGGACCACTTGATCTTACCATGATGTGTTTTATTTTTCGGTGCATTTTGTGCTTCATGATCAAAACACCAAAACGTAGGGTTAGCTAACGTAACGTGGGACGCAAACTTGATTGAAGTGATTATTAAATAAATGTGAATTCATGTTTTGCAGCTCAGAAACGTTGAACCTGTCTCGTCGTCTCCGCCGCACTCCAGATGTCTGAGAAGTTTTCAGATTTTGTGTTTTTGTGCTTTTCTCTGTACAAAGTGTGTGTTTGTAATGCTGCCTTTAGTGTTCATGAGGAGACATCGTCTCTCTGAGAGTCTGAATGATGAACGCTGACTGTAAATATTATTTAAAATAAACACCTTGGGATTGTATTAAAGTTGTGTCTCATTTTATTTACCTCTTTGTGAACTCGGGGGGGCTCATTGCATTTAAAGAGACACACACACACCAAAACGGAGCATTCTGAGAGAGCTGGTTTATACAGGGTCACAAACCTCCTCTGGTGCTTGATTCATGTTATATTTTGACCAAAGCACAGCACAGATGTTTCACGACCACGGGACTGTTGGAAAAGGTGGAAAAGGGGGATGATATGTCCTCCTAAACCATCTTGTGTCCTCTGCTCCCTTTATGTGGAGTCCCACAAGAGTCAATTCTGGGTCCACTCTTATTCTCTTTATGTACGTTACCCTCAGGTGATCTGCCCACCTGTATCACCTCCGACCGCTGCTGCGCGGGCGACACACAGCTGTGTTCATTCAAACCAAACACCTCAACAACCTGAGACCAAGACCATTAGAGTATGACAACACTACCGCCGCTGCCAAGAAGTCAGATCTAAAGTTTCTGACAGATGGTTGCTTAAACTATGTTTTATAAATAATGTCTGTGATTGCATTTTGTGTTTGTGTGATTTCTGTTGGTTTGTGTGTGTGTGTGTGTGCTTGTCATCAGGCTGTGACTATGTGAAGCACTCTGTTACTGTTTGTTTGAAAAGTTTGTTCTGATCTTTAAATCTGATTAGATAATATTTGAGATTTCGATTGATCAGCGAGGACACGTGAAGGTCGAGCAGATCCCGTCAGGAAGCTTGAAGGTTCAGTAGTAATAATCTCTAATCATTATATCCTGTCATTAATCGCACATGGTGACGTGGAGTTGTTTTCTGTCAGGTGTAACCCTCACCTGTCAGTCTCACCTTATCAGCTGACCTTTGGCTTCAGGTATTAGTCATTAATGAGACTAATATAAATGTGGACGCGAAGTCTTCCCAGCCCGAGACTCTCCTTCTGATCCTTGTCCCGACAGGTAAGCAAACAGGTGATCACAGGTGACCTCCACACTTGCCTATGAGACTTTAAAGGGGGGGTGCTGCTCTTTGATGTTTTCTGTCTTCATCCTCGTTCTTCCGTCCGTCTCAGGTTCACGGTGCTGCAGAACGTCGTCTGATCTCCAGAGAGCGCCATGGCAAAACTCCTCACAGGTATTCACGCTGTCATGTTTTATCTAAGCTTTAATGTATGAGTAATTATTTTTAACATCTCCACGGCGAGACGGGAGCAAAGTGTAGAAGCTCTCCGTTACAGGACAGAGAGTTTAAACACGCTTCACTCATGAAGTCGACCGTTTAAGAGAAAAACCTTCATGAGTTTATTTTGATTTCATACTTTCATGACCCTCAGAAGTTTATTATTTCTCCAACGTCATCTGAGTCTGACACTTATTACTCAAACTACAGCAGCTTGTTTTACGTCTGACCTCAGATCTAAAATGGTGGATTTTAATAATTTATTTCTAGTTAATAATGTCCTCCTCCATCAGCTGATCTGTCCTCACCTCCTCTCGGATCAACATCGACCGCAATCTCTTGTTTTCACCTGGAGTCAGAGAAAGTCGCTCAGTGGAGGAGGCGGGTTAAAATGTATTTAAAAAGCTTTTAGTTCAAGCAGACTTAAATTCAGACCCTCGATAATCACTTCACACCTCACTGTCACACGGTACACATGGCTTGTTATTTAGGCCACGCCCACATGCGTGACATTAAGATGCAGCATTTTAAGAAGCAGAAGACGTTTTCACTTTAAAGCAACAGTATGTAATTCTGACACCTAGTGGTTAAAATGGGTACTGCAGTCTAAATTCTAAACATTGTAGAGAGCTGTCTCCCCCGCCCCCTCCTCTCTAGAGTCGATGCTCACACAGGTTGCTATGTGGTGGACACTGAAGCTTCAGTGTTTATCCAGCTCTGCATCGGTCTGTAAACCTTTCTGCGTTCTAACCTCTCTCAATTTTTCAAAAGCATCTCCAACATTGATCCTAGTTTGAGCCTCTCAAACACAGACGACAAACATAACCTGCCTAAACATCTGAAATATTTAAAATAACTTAACTAGAAAAGTCGTTTAAAAGCTTTTAAAATGATTCAGTGTGGCTTTCAAAAACTTTATTCAAACTGTTTCAATCTGTCATCATTAGTTACTGTAATGCACATCAGATTCCTGTTTTTAATGTTTATTTTCACTTCAATCTAAAAGTCTTGAGATCCTCTCTGTTTTTCTTGCAGTGCTGGGCGTTCTGCTCGTCCTGCACATGGGTAAGATCATCCTCTCTTTTCACCTGACGTATGAACACGTGCACTCTCATGTTCTCACCGCTGATCTGCTGTCCTCTCCTCAGCCACGTCCACCAAACTGGTGTGTCACATGACTAACTGGGCCCAGTACAGACCCGGAGCCGGTAAGTTCACCTCGGACAACATCGACCCGTTCCTGTGCACGCACATCATCTACAACCTGGCTACGATCAACAGCTTCAACCAGATCAGCCCCATCGAGTGGAACGATGAGCAGCAGTTCGTCCGCCTCAACGGCCACAAGAACGCGTGAGTGTTTGTAGAGTGTGAGCACACACACAGCGCTCACTGTCAGAGTTTAGAAGTTTTAGTGTAAAGCTCAGAGTCCAGCCGGGTTAAACAACATGTGAAGGTCATCCAGCGACTCCTCTGTGTCTCACAGTGTGTTCATCCTGAGGTCAGCTGTCTTTAACTGTCTTTCTCATCATGGTCGTTTACTAAATATCACTCATGCCGTTCACCGTCAGAGCCCGATCACACAGAGACACAAGCCGCTCTATAAACACCTGAGCGCATCTGGGCCAAAAACAGCTGGAAGCATCAGGGGGCGGGGCATCCGGGCGACCATATAAAATAGGTTTGGGAGAAACTCGCCTTTGCTTTTCTCTCAGACGAGGAGGGGGAGGTAAAGACTCCTCCTTCATTTGATTGGCCGCTTCAGCTAAAAGAAAGCTAAAAACACTTTGACTCTGAGTCACTGAACATGTTTTAACTTTTATGTGCGCACAAAAACCGCTAGAAAAACTCATCAAAGAGCTGTACCAGAGGGAAACAATAGTTTAACTGGTGACCTGCTGCATGGTCAAGGGTTATTCTTTGAAGTAAATGTGCCAGTTCTAAAGTCCTCCTCAGATGAATTAGTCCCAGAGAAACTGTCAGAATCATTTTGTATTTGGTGCAGGGCCACTTTGGTGCACACTTAGATTGACTCGTTTTAGGGGGTTCTTAAAATCCACCTCAGGTTTGGTGTACTGCGATAGAAAGAACCTTGATGGAAAGTCTTTGGCTCATGTTTTTCTCTTCTCTGCGGTCAGGAATCCTGCTCTGAAGACTCTGCTGTCCGTCGGAGGCACCCTGAATGGAATCAGCCCGTGAGTTTCAATCTGACCTTCTTTATCCTCGCCACACATTCAGTGCTCAGAACTCCTTCTTCTGACGCTGTATCATACATCCCAACAGATTCATCACCATGGTTTCCACGGCAACCAGTCGAGCAGCCTTCATCAAGTCAGCCATCAGCTACCTGCGAACCCACAACTTTGACGGTCTGAACCTGGCCTGGGAGTACCCAGCTCACAACGGGAGCCCAGGCACTGACAAGATGAGGTTCACCATGCTGGTCAAGGCTAGTATGGACCTCATCTTTCAACACATTTTAAATGGTGTCAAATCCAACCAATAGATGGTTGCACTTGGAAATGTTTGTGTGCAATCTCTCAGGACCGAGAGATCCTTTATTTCAGAAGGGAAAAGTAAAACCTATGGGGGTGGGGCAGCTGAAATGTCAGGGATCACCAAATTATTCACGGTCCATCCTTGGGATGTTACGAAACATTTGGGCCATATTTATTGTGATCCCTCGAACAGTTAAGATATTTCAATAAGAAACTTGGTGGTGGTAGAGGAGAGGTCAGAGGAACAGTGAAATCTGTGGACCATGAATGTCTGTACAAAATTGGACTGTAAATTACGTCATACTTATTGAGAAGTTCACAAGTCCGGCTTCCATTTTATTCCAACCATAAACCTGCGACTATGAATGTCGATATATAAAGCGATGAAGACCGAACAAAGCTGTGTGGATCATGATGATCCCGGGTCTTCTTCAGAACCTGTGTGGTTTCAGTAGCAGATCGGATGAGAGGTCTGAGGTGGCTTTTGGTTGTTCTGTCTGCAGGAGCTGGTCAAAGCCTTTGAGGATGACGCCAAAGACACCAGAAAGACTCAGCTGCTGCTGTCTGCCACCGTCGCTGGTTTCATTCCCACCATCAACGCAGCCTACGAGGTCAGGGATATTTCAGCGTAAGTTTGATTTCACTCAACGGTATTCTTAAAGGTGTTGGTTCTGGTAATCCAGATCCTGTGGATCAGGGTGTCCTTAACAGGGAACTAGAATCCACTGATTGGTAAGAGCTTTGGTTGAATAAAGTCCATCGATATCTCGATAAGCCTCTCATGGTGTAGGTGACATCACGTTTACCCGGAACTATTAAACCTACCAGTTTACATGTTGTAAATTCTGTCCACTCTGCTGATCTTTAAATCTCTCCACCATCAACAGTCAGCTTGACTTCATAAACGTCATGACCTATGACTTCCATGGTCACTGGGAGGCAGCGACGGGACACAACAGCCCTCTGTACCGCAGTTCTGTGGACACGGGCTCACATGTTCACCACAACATTGTAAGACCACCCACACCTCCATCACCAACCTTCAATGTAAATATATGAAACGGTATTCACACTGATCGTCTTTGTTAGAACTCTTCTATTGCACACTGGATCGCTCTGGGAGCTCCTGCTGAGAAGCTGCTGCTCGGTGTCGCCACCTACGGACGAACCTACCGCCTCACCACCTCTGCTAACGGCCTGGGAGCGCCATCTAACGGCCCCGCAGACGCTGGACCCTACACTCGCACAGCTGGATTCTGGTCCTACTATGAGGTAAGTCAGTATGAACCTAATAACTGTGACTGCACCACTGGTGATACATGTGCAGTTTAAATGCAACCCATTACTAGATCACTGACCCACAGAAGACTAGAAAAAGTGCTACACAAGCTCCAGTCCACTTACCATTCCTGGTCTGTAATGGACATGTCAGTAATGAAAGAATGTTGAGTTTATTGTCAAAGGTTTAAGACCGTGAAGATGGTTCATCCTAAGCTCTGTGATGTCGAATTGGACTTGCAGAGTCTGTGTTTCTCACTCCATGATAAGGCTTTTAATGTCAGATTTGACCCGGTTAACGTGGCCCATCCCAAAAGATGCTTCATCATAATCCCGTGTTGTTCGATCTAACTCAGCAAAGACGGTCCAATCCGAGCCCTGGGTTGTCTGATCTAACGCTGTTAATACATATATTTTTTGTCCCAAGGCCCTGCAGAGGTCTTAGAAAGCCATGTGATGTCTAACTCAGTGAAGATGGCAGACGCTTTTATCTAAGCGACATACATCAATCTTTCATAATGGTCATGTTCATCATTATGCAGATGACACGGTCTTGTTAACATTTAAACCTGATTTACATCAAATACAATCTTCTCTTCAATCCAACAATGATTCATACATGTTTTCAGATCTAACTCTGGTTCTTTCGGTCACCAGGTCTGTGAGTTCATCTCCTTTGCTACTGAGCATTGGATCCCTGAACAGGAGGTTCCTTACTCCACCGCTGGCAGCTCCTGGGTGGGCTATGATAACCTGCACAGCCATTCTGCCAAGGTAACCAAGAGTTTCACTCAGACAACTCATTTACAAACATCAAGTCGAGTTTCCTTCTCCGTTTATACTTTGTCTTTTAGTGTTTTTATTCATCATTCTGTCATTGACGATGTCCTCTTGTAGGTCGAGTGGTTGACTGACAAGAATCTTGGAGGTGCTCATGTTTGGACTCTGGACATGGACGACTTTGTAGGAACCTTCTGTGCAGGTGGAGCGTATCCTCTGGTCAATGCCCTCAGGCGGACAATGGGTAAGTAACATTTGCATTCATTCTTAGTCAGCTGGTCGATCAAATCGTCCCGCCTTTTCATTGAGAAGTTAACGTTTCCTTTCTGCAGGTTTCCCACCAAAGCCCACCACCACCCCAGCCCCCACCACCACCAGGGATCCCGTTGCTGAATTCTGCCGTGGTCGCCCCGATGGCCTGTATGCGAACGAGGCTGATAAGACCACCTACTTCCAGTGCTTCCAGGGGAACACATACCTTCACCGCTGCCAGCCGGGCCTCATCTACTGGGACTCCTGCAAGTGCTGCAACTGGCCATGAGCCCCAGAAACCTGATCCACCAACTCACAATGAGTCCATCAGTCTACCCAGAACCATCAGTGAGAGTCAGAGTCAGCATGCTCTGATTAACTTCATGGTGCTGGATCACTGCTAAATGCTTTATCTAACTCAATAAACCAAAACTGATCTCAACTCACCTCGCCTGATTCCTGTCTCATTCCTGTCTCTAGTGAATGTAAACGTTTTCCACACATATTCCGTAAATATTACTGAGTGGTTCATTGATTCATATATGTTCTCTGAAAGACATATATGAGAATATAACAGGTATCAGATGCAAGTCTATAAACACAGACACTGACAGTAAGTGTAGAGTATGTATTTCTGTTTGACACACCATACGTTAGATAGAAACCAAGTTTTTGTTTTCATGCTCATAAGAGTCAATACTCCTTCATTCCAGAAGGGGGCGGTAATGTACCCAAGACTGTTTCGTAACTTTTTGGCAAGACATCTTAAAAGGTACCTCCACACCAAGCAGCAAACTCCAGTGTTGGAAAATAAAACCAACGTATAAAATTCTGCAGTTCCCCGAGTGTCCACTACAGGCTGGCTGCAGAAGCACTGGAAGTCACATACACACCCATTTTACAGCAGAGATTGTGGAAGAAGATAGGCCCGCAAACTTGCTCAAATGCATTAAAAAGGTTTAAATGATCACAACGGGCGTATGTGCGGGCCTATCTTCTTCCTCAGTTTTGCTGTTTTTGCACAGCCCTGCACCTACGTGATGTGCATATAACTACCTCTTTTTACAGCAGACATTAACATGTTTACAGCCTGGTTCAAAACACAAGTGAGGTCTCTGTAGCTCCTGTCTTTATCAGCAAATATAAGCTGCAGGGACACTCAGGACAGGTCGTCCCAGCACATGGAACATGACATGAGAGAGGGAGAAAGAGAGTTACTTGCTGGCTGATGTTAGCAAATGTTATTCAGGTGTTGCTACATTTTTATCTATACCCAGTTTGTGTTGCTCAGTACAATGCAAAAAATTAAATGAAATAAAATAAAGTGAAATAATGATTATAGTAGTTAAAACAGCTCCACTTTAAACATTTTAGGTGTAAAATTCCACATGCAGTAATATCAAGAAATAGGCTATATACTGTATATATAAAAAAACTGTTGTGCTTTTACTTTTTAAAGTTTTGGTAACGTTACAGCTTTCTGATAATACTTACAAACTTTGAAGACTTTGAATACAGAAGTTACATTTGTAGTGGTGTATTTTCATTATTATTTGCGCAGTAAGTTAATTACTGCTTAATTTAATTAAGATTATTGACTTTCCGCGTACTGATTGTTTTGGGCCAGGGCTGTTTTGTAGTCCCAGTCCGTCCCTGTTAGTGGATATTTCATCCAGTGAGAATGGCGTCCTCTTGGCGGCATGATAACGGCATGAAGGTGATATGATTCCAGTCTTACTGGTCTGAGATATTAAACCAGTGTTACATCACATCACCTTGGCAACCAGTCTAATGAGCGTATTGACTTCAGAAATAATGCTGTGCAGGCGTTTCTTCTGTCGCAGTTATCAGTCCTATTTATATTTACGATATCTTTGAGTACGCTCTGCTGAGGTCAGAGTGAAGTCTGCAAGTCTGTTCTCATGGTCAGGGGCGTCAGAGCTGCTGTAGTCCCAACCATGTTTTTAAAATCATTCTGTAGTGACTATCTAATGTCCAAATTTCTTATCTTCCTTTTAGTCGCTTGCATAGGTGTATGGAAAGTTCTTGACGCGTAAAAAATAAATAAATGTCCAAAATTAAATTACTTTCTGATGTTCCAGTTTATTGTCACAAATGAAGCAGGGCGGGGGGGTGTTGTTCAGGCAAGCCGTCCATCAACGATCTCGAGGAGCCTATGAGAGCTCAAGAGCTCCCAGGAAAGTAGGCAGTTAGTGATTGAGATTTACAGATAGATACATGCAGTAATATGATGTACTGTATATGCACAGAGAGAGAGAGAGAGAGAGAGAGAGAGGAGCTCAAGGTGCCAGTTCCCCCGGTAGTCTAAGCCTATAGCAGCATAACTAGAAGCTGGTCTACAGCAGCACCAGCCCTAACTATAAGATTTATCAAAAAGGAAAGTTTTGGGGACTTCCGGTAATGGCGGACAGGGAGTAGACGTGTTTACCTTCCGTTCCCGCAACTTCTAAAAACTTTTATCATTTCAACCCCAAACGCTGTTTTGATTTTACACAAGTTTACCCCGATACGACTTACTAACTCAGGACCACACGAAGAAATGTCATCTAAAGCCTCCAAGCAGACTAAGAAAGATCCCCCGCCGTAAGAGGAGACCGTAGCTAGCGACGTTAGCATGGCTGGGCTAACCAGCTTGCTAGAGAGTCACAAGGATGCTCTTTCGACAGAGTTCAAGACCACCATCTCTGCCCTCGAGTCCAAAATTTATCTGGTGCAAATGACAGTGTCTGACCATGGGCAGAGAATCATTTCCTCACTGTTCAGGTAATGACATAATTTATCGGACCATGTCTGTGAATGGTAGAAACAGCCGGTTCATTTCCTGGAACGTTAAAGGGATGAACAGTGCCACTAAAACCAACAAGGTAATTTCACACTTACAACATCTCAGGGGGGACCTCAGCTTTTTACAAGAGACGCATCTCCGCACCTCAGCTATTTCTCGCATCAAATGGGCCACATGTTTCATTCCAAGTTTTCAGAGAGGGCGAGAGGGGCAGCTATCATCATACATAAGGATATTGCTTTTGAACCAAATACCATTATATCCAATCCAAATGGCAGATACGTTATAGTGCCAGGCATACTACAGAACACCCCTGTGGTTCTGGCCTCAATTTATGCTCCAACGTGGGATGACAATAAATTCTTATCCAAATTATTTTCCTCTATACCTCATCTTAGTGATCACTATATTATTATTGGAGGCGACTTTAATCAGGTTCAGAACATGGAGCTGGATAGGTAATCAACTAATCGATCTAACACATCCAAATCGGCCAGTGTCTTAAAATTTCATGCAGACCAACTGGGGTTGATAGACCCGTGGAGAACTGGATTCCCTTCCAGTAAAGTCTTCTCATTCTTTTCACACATTCATCACATGTTCATCACACGTATTTGCGAATAGATTTCTTCTTGCGGGATAACAAGCTGCTCAACAATACTCTCTCTTGTGACTACCACAGTATAGTCATCTCCGATCATGCCCCAACATCTGTAGAAATAATTTTCCTCGGAGCAGACCACTCTCAAAATTCTGGAGATCTAGCTCACTACACAGATTATTTTTTTCTTTGAAACAAACGACACTCCTGATGTTGGCAGTGATATACTTGATGACCTGTATTCGGCCAATCTTTCTTCCTCACTTTACAAAAAGCGGCTCCAGCTTCAATCTCAATTTGATTTGTTGTCCACTGGTAAGGTTGAGAGGCAACTCCTTCAACCCAAGCAATGTTTTTTTGAGCAGGGAGATAAGGCGGGAAAACTGCTTGCTTATCAAGTGCGGGTGGCTAGGGCCTCCAGACTGATCCCCAAAATAAAATCACCTTCAGGTGAAATTACAACGGACCCTATGGAAATTAGCAATATCTTCTCAAACTTATATTCTAAATTGTATTACCCCCAAGTTGACGGAGGAGACTCAGGTGGCATGGGCGCACCCATAACCATATCTGAAGTGACAGAAGCAATTAAATCCTTACAAACCAGTAAATCACCTGGTCCGGACGGCTTTACCACAGAGTTTTATAAATCCTTTCACACTGTACTCGCTCCATTCTTGGTGAGGGTATTTAATGACGCCTTTCTGAAAGGCCACTAACCACTGACATTATCAGAAGCCTCGATCTCTCTGTTGCTAAAAAAGTATAAGGACCCTCTCTCCTCTGTGGCAGCTACAGGCCAATTTCCCTACTGAATGTAGACTTTAAGATACTAGCTAAAGTCCTGTGTTGCCATCTCCAGAAGGTCATTCCGGCCCTTATTGACCCTGATCAGACCGGCTTTATCTCAGGAAGACAATCATTTTTTAACACTAGAAGGCTGCTCAACATAATTTTTTCCTCCACTAACAGCTCACCTGGAATTGTGCTCTCTCTGGATGCCAAAAAAGCATTCGACAGAGTGGAGTGAAAGTATTTGTTTTTCATCCTTGAAAAATTTGGCTTCAGCTCTGATTTTGTTTCATGGATCAAACTCCTTTATACATCCCCGCTAGCTGCTGTCAATATCAATGGCATAAAATCTGGCCTATTCCCACTCTCCCGCGGTACACGCTAAGGGTGTCTGCTGTCCCTGTTACTGTTTGCTCTGGCCGTTGAGCCCTTAGTCATATGGCTTCGTAAAGAGGAGAAGTTTGAGGGTATTACATGTTTCATTCTTTCCCATAAGCTGTCTTTATATGCGGACGACCTTTTGCTTTATATTTCGAACCCAACATCCTCTCTTCCCACGATCTTAGACATCCTGGATCAATTTTGGAAACTTTCTGGTTACAAACTAAACCTCCAGAAGAGTAAATACTTCCCTATTAATTCACTTGCGGAAATGCTTCCCCAAACTTTTTTTGCCTTTTAGAAAGGTCACAGAAGGATTTAGATATCTAGGGATCTCCATCACAAAATCGTTTACAGAACTCTTTGCTAAAAATTTCCGTCCATTATTGGATCGTTGCAAATCGGATTTAACCAGGTGGTCTAGTCTCCCTCTCTCTCTATTGGGACATGTGAATCTAATCAAAATGGTGGTACTGGTAATGGTGGTGCCTTTCAGCACATTCCCATATTCATCCTCACTGGATCAACTGATCAACTTATTTATATGGAGTAGTAAAAGAGCGCGTATTAGGATGACAGTTCTCCAACTCCCCAAGTCTGAGGGAGGCCTGGCTTTACCAAGTTTCCGCCGATATTATTGGGCCTGTAATATCAACAAGCTTTTTTTTGGAATGCTAATGTGACATGGGGCGAACAACCCCAGTGGGCCCTGATGGAAACATCCTCTTCACGTCTCTCGCTTTGGTCTGTGGTTTGCTCCCAGCTTCCCCTTCTGATTAGGTTTAGCACCAGACCTGGTCAAACAGAGGTCTCCAGACTCTTAACGACCTCTATCTTATGTTGTTTTTTTCCCCGTTTGCAGATTTGTCAGCAAAATTTAACCTTCCGAATACACACTTGTTCCGCTTTTTCCAGATTAGACACTTTGTGCAAAAATTATTCCCCCAATTCCCTAGCCGCCCTCCGGATTCAATGATTGATTCTTTTCTATCACTAAATACTGAGCGGAAGGGGCTCACCTCGATCATATACGGTTACATTTCCAAGATTAATCCAACTTGCTTGAGCTCCCTATGAGCCATCTGGGACCAAGACCTCGAGATCACTATGTCGGATGACCAATGGGCATGTGTACTTGGCCTTGTTCCTACCTCCTCTATATGTGCAAGGCACAGTTTACTACAATGCAAGATTCTACACAGGGCCCACTTCACCAACGCAAGACTAGCCAAGATTTACCCTGACAGATCTGATGCATGCAACAGATGTAAACAGTCACATGCTGATCATATGCATATGCTTTGGTCATGCCCACGTTTATCTGCGTTTTGGTCTGCAATATTCGATACACTAAGTGTTGTCTTAGAAAGAACAATGGACCTTGACCCCCTCACTGCCATTTTCGGAATCCCTTCTATGCCTAACACGCCCAAATCCGAGTTATTGCATTTACCACTCTACTTGCAAGGAGACTTATTCTACTCAAATGGATACATTCCTCACCGCCTACTTATAGTAGATGGATTCAGGATATACTGCAGTGCATTAGGCTTGAGAAGATGAGGTTCTCCCTGAGAGGTTCCCTTAAATTATTCCACAACACCTGGCAACCCTTTTCAGATCATATCGATACCCTAGCTATCAATGAGGAAAATAATGAATAAGAGATGAACTCTCTCTCTCTCTCTCTCCCCCTCCCCCCAATTAAAAAATAAAAACCTAATTTATGTTGTCTTACCCTGCAATTGAATGCCTAAGGGAATTATTTAAGGAACTATCTTGAAGTTTTGTTTTGTGTCTGTGTTGTTTATTTATATATCTATATTTGTTTTATTTTTTATATATTTATTTATATTATATATTTTTTCTAATGGTTTTTTCTTCATTTACTTTATTAATTTATTATTTCCTCAGTCTTCTTGCTCCTTGTCCTAGTATGCATGAGTGTGAATGAGACTCCTGGGTAGGCT
Organism: Labrus bergylta; assembly: GCF_963930695.1. Lineage (NCBI taxonomy): Eukaryota > Metazoa > Chordata > Actinopteri > Labriformes > Labridae > Labrus > Labrus bergylta. The sequence goes on from NC_089199.1 coordinate 25,277,387, forward strand.
ACGATGGAAACAGGCTACCTCTGGAGTGGGAATAGGATTCCTGACTCGGTGGGTGGGTACAGGGTTAACTGGGTTGGGCGGGAGAAGGCAGGAATGGGGTTTATGAAAAATGACCACAGTACACTGTCATCTCTTATGCCAACTGTATGTTTTCTTATCATCTGTGCAAACTGATAAAAAGATTTTGAAAAAAAAAAAAAAAAAAGGAAAGTTTTAAGTCTATTCTTAAAACTACAGAGTGTGTCTGCCTCCCGGACCCCGGCTGGAAGATGATTCCAGAGAAGAGGAGCCTGACAACTGAAGGCTTTACCTCCCATAGTACACTTAGAGACTGTAGGTACCACTAGCAGGCTTGCATTCTGGGACCGTAATGTTCTCGAAGGGTAGTACGGCACTAGTAGCTCCATAAGATAAGATGGTGCCTGGCCATTTAGAGCTTTGTAAGTGAGAAGAAGGATCTCCCTCATAGCGGCCTGGACCCTCAGACCCCCGGAGGACACCTGTGAGGTGTAAAGGTGGACTACGGTCGACCTTCAGTGATCTGTTCATTAGCATTTATTTATTCCATCATTTCAGAGTTTCAAAGTCGTGCAGAGAGGGAAAATCAAGATTTACTCTTTGACTGATGGTACAAAAAGCTGCATTCAAAGGAAAACGCTTGTTTCTTTCAGGAAACCTTCAGATAACACATCAGATTCAGATTCAGGCATCTTTATTAATCCCAGAAGGGTAAGTCAGTTCAACAGCCTACTGAGTCCTGTTTCTGGATTCTGTTCATCAGAACTTTATATTTCACCGGTGTGTCTTTAAATGCCTGCAGAGATTTCAGTTCAGCTTCAGGAGGTGAAAACGATCTGAAGAATATCTGCAGGTGTTGAAGATTTATGCAGAAACCATGCAAGTTCAAAACAAACAGAAATAATGTTCATCAGCGACCTGACAGAAAAACTCTCTCCAGACTTCAAACAGAGAGATGAAGAGGGAGCGGCGGGCAGTGCAGTTTGACACGGCTGTAGATTAAATTTTATGATGCTGCAGCAGCGATAAGACGAGAAGTTAAGAAGTGACCTCAGGACTCTGAGTGACCTTTGACCTCAGGACTCTCAGTTCATTATGGAACAGCTCTGAAACCAGAGACCAGGTCACACAGACTTATTGTTCATGTTTTATTTGAGGGACATCCAGAGACAAACTGAACAAAGACGTCCACTTTGAGTGCATCCAGGGACGAGAGTTGGAAATTAGCATTAGCATCTAAACTCTGCATGCAGCGCTGCAGTTTCATGCTCTGTATTAAAACTTCATCCTCCCTTTTAAATAAATGAATTAAAATCACTGAAAGAATAAAAGTTTTAGAGCGGATGATTATTAGCATCACTCGTCCCTAGAAGAGCTTTAGTGTCGATAAAAGATAAAAGAGTAAAGAGATAAAAGAGCAAACGGGGTACAGGACAATCCAATCAGCTCAATAAGCTGTGACAGAGCTACACAAAATTAAACATGAGGACACAACTTCTCAACTCACCTTGGTCTCTTGCACTGAGTTTTGAGTTCCAGGATATTTCTCCTTTCACATAAAAAGCTATTTGATCAAAAATAAACTTTACGAATGTCTCTGGTGGATCTGCTTCAGTCCTGTTAGTCTGTGTGTGTGTGTGTACAGAAAGGCCAAGGAGCACGCTGAAACCTTTAAACACAAGCCTCACGAGGCAAGTCGGTCACATCTTGAATGTCCTGAGTGTGTTTTTTTTTTTTTATTGATTGCAAAGATTTGCAGAATGAGCCAAAACATCTGTGTAGTCAGTATACATCTGAAGCCCTACACCAGGACGGTGATATGTCAGGTCGTTAATATAGAGACTAAAAAGGAGTGGACCCAGGACAGTTCCCTGGGGGACTCCTGTAATTCATCACGCTTTAGATAAGAGTCAAACAGACAGAGCGGCTGTGGCTCAGTTGGTAGAGTCGTCGCCTTTCAACCGGAAGGTTGAGGTTTTCGATCCCCAGCTGGGCAACATGTCTGATGTGTCCTTGAGCAAGACACTTAACCCCGCATTGCTCCCCACGCTTCGGTGGCGGTGTATGAATGGATTAGTGTTGTACTTACTCTCTGAAGTATATATTTTATTGTTCTTATTGCTCTTTTATTTATTTTATTTTCTGTAGTAGCTTTATCTCATTTCTCGTTTATCATTTATGTATGTTTTCTCGGCATTGTAAATGAGAGTCGCCCTCAATGATCTCAACGAGAACTTAAATAAAGGTTGATGATGATGATGATGTACGTTGCTTTGGATAAAAGCATCTGCTAAGCGAATTGTAACATTGTAAGATATAATAACCACACCATCGAGAGAACTTCAGATATTTTAATAGGTTAATAATCACAACACAGGTTGGATTCAAAGATAAAATAATCAAAGTCGTCTTCACCTTCAGAAACTTTAAGAAGAACTATTGGACGTTTGTTGATCCTACTTTGTTAGCGAGAGATCCTCACATTAATAACCAGCATGACCCGAGGCAGTTAAAGGGTTAATAACTGTATTTATTCAGCACTTATCTGAGCTGGGTTACAAGGTGCTCAGAATGAAATCATATCAAATCTTTATGACAGACTCAGAGTCCAGATAAGAAGTCACACATCAAACACCAAGCACAGAAGAAAAACACCCACAATGCAACGTGTTTATAATGAGCATAAAACCAAAGAGCTTCACAAAAGTACACAAACCTAAAACATGAAGAAGAAGAAATCAAAACATGAATTACAATCGTTTAAAAGTGCACTTAGTAGATTTGGTGGTGAAATTTGAAAGTTGGGAGAAGTGACTGTCTGTACGCCACCATAGACCATAGCCTTTTCTGAGCCTGTTGTTCTTTCTGCTTCAGGGCTTCTGTTTGTGTCGGGGTAGATCATCTAGGAGTGTCAGCTCTGCACTTGTGTGTGTGATAGTGCTGCCAAACTAATCCAGATCCAGCTACTTCATTTCTGGCTCTCTGCCTCCTCATATCACTCGATCTTTAAAAACATTGTGGAAGCAGAAAGAGGGAGCCATAAAAACACCTTCAGATAATCTCTACCTGTGTAGATCTTTAGCTTTTTACGACTTCACTTACAGCTTCTGATAATCCAACAAGGTCATGGCTGAGCTCTTTAGGAGTGACGCAGAGGTAAATGATGGCTCACTTTGAGACAGTTTGAGAGTGAAATCCCCCACATGAGGAATAAGATCATGATGTTTACACACACTGGGAAACATGTTGTGTCACTGCAGTGATTTGAATCTTCTGTAGGTTATAGAGAAACTTAAAGCTGATTGAGCTGCTTTAGTTCCCTCTGAGAGATGTGATGCTCAAAATTTCCAGTGATCAGGAAAACCCTTCCACCTCCGTATGCCTTCAAAATAAAAGCTCTGTAAATAAAGTCTATAAATTAGACTCTGACATGATTATTATTAATATAACCACTGAGGGGTTAATCAGTCCGGGGCTGTCAGTGGCTCCACACTTCATCCAACATGAATCCGCTCTGGAGCCGTTACCATGACGACAGTGTGAGTGTTATTGTCTTTGAGTCGTCCTTTCTCGATTTATTCAGGGAGGAAGCTTTGTTTGAAACTGTGAAAGCTCTGTCAGTGTGAGAGTGCAGCTCCGTCAGTGCGAGAGTGCAGCTCCATCAGTGTGAGAGTGCAGCTCCGTCAGTGCGAGAGTGCAGCTCCGTCAGTTGAGAGTGCAGCTCCGTCAGTGTGAGAGTGCAGCTCCGTCAGTGTCAGAGTGCAGCTCCGTCAGTGCGAGAGTGCAGCTCCATCAGTGTGAGAGTGCAGCTCCGTCAGTGTGAGAGTGCAGCTCCGTCAGTGTCAGAGTGCAGCTCCGTCAGTGCGAGAGTGCAGCTCCATCAGTGTCAGAGTGCAGCTCCGTCAGTGTCAGAGTGCAGCTCCGTCAGTGCGAGAGTGCAGCTCCGTCAGTGCGAGAGTGCAGCTCCGTCAGTTGAGAGTGCAGCTCCGTCAGTGTGAGAGTGCAGCTCCATCAGTGTGAGAGTGCAGCTCCATCAGTGTCAGAGTGCAGCTCCATCAGTATGAGAGTGCAGCTCCATCAGTGTGAGAGTGCAGCTCCGTCAGTGCCAGAGTGCAGCTCCGTCAGTGCCAGAGTGCTGCTCTTTCCCAACCTTTGGGTCTCAGTTTAGAAATCTGAATGTACAGTTTTCAGCGAGCAGAAGGACAAGAAATTAAATGTGTTCAAACAGCTGGACAGTTATCTTTCTAATGTGATGAGTAATAACCGATCTTCTGAATCTTATTGACAACATGTGAGGAGTTAAAATAACATGTTCAGTCAAATATCAAACCCAGAAGTTCAGTTTGAACTGGACCTGCTGGACCAGCCTGCGTCGGCTTCTCTGACTCTACAAACTACGATTAATGACAGGATTATTTATGAGTGGATGTTAGTGAGAAATGCATTTATAGGTAAAACTGTTTGTGTTTATATTACATAAAAAGAGTAAGACTCAGATGATTATCAGGGAGGGCTGTGTTCCTCAGGACTCTGCTCCTCAGGACTCTGCTCCTCAGGACTCTGCTCCTGGTACTGATAAAACTTCCATTGGCCTCATAACAGCAAACACTGAATCGGTCAATTATTGTCTACATTTTGTCCAGATTGCAGAATCTTATCAGAGATAATAATAATAATAATTTATCAGAGCGGCTGCCCCTCCTCGCGGATCAGCTGTATAAAAGGAAAAAGTTTGCAGAGTGGTGTTGGGTCATCTCCAGAGGTGAGTGTACAGCAGAGAGAAAACCTCTCCCATTGTTCATTTCTGTTGATCCTAAATGCTCTTTTTATCTTTCAGTAATCACAACAAGGTGTGAGAAGTGAATTCAAGATGACAAGACTCACTATTCTAGCAGGTACGTATGCTCGTATGATGAGAAACCATCTTTATATTTCATTTTAGAACATGTTGACCTCTAAAGTTCTGCAAACTAGAGACCATGCTAAACCTGTTTAGTTCAGTTCAGTTCAGTCTGAGACCAAGTTACACAATCCCCTTTAAACTGCATGATCACCGCAGATGATGTGACTGCTGAGTGTTTCCAGGTTGGCTGCCAGGGGGGCCACATGAGGGGCCACATGAGGGGCCACATAAGGGACCACATGAGGGGCCACATGGGGGACCCATAAGACCTATAGGCTTTTTTTCATTGCTATCATGGTAGCTACTGCACCCCCTTTAATCTTAGATGCACCCTAAGTGGTTTTGATCTAGACCCGGGCCTAGCCTTCAGAAGCCTGGTGGAGGACCGCCCCCCAGAGCCGCTGCAGCCTGGTTTTACTGTTGAAGTAGAAATGTTGTTTCTAACTGCTGCACTGAGAACGACTCTCATTCTGAGTCATGTTTATATTCAACAACATTTAATTTCTCTGACCTGCTCTGTTTGTCCTGCAGGCCTGTGCCTGGTGATGTGTCATCTGGGTGAGTCTCCATCCTCTCATTTCAACTTCCACATTGTTGTTTCCTCCTGATCTCACTTCTCCTTTCCTCCTGATCTCACGTCTCCTTTCCTTTCCTCCTGATCTCATGCCTCCTTTTCTTTCCTCCTGATCTCACGTCTCCTTTCCTTTCCTCCTGATCTCATGCTTCCTTTCTTTTCCTCCTGATCTCACGTCTCCTTTCCTTTCCTCCTGATCTCACATCTCCTTTCCTTTTCTCCTGATCTCAAATCTTGTTTTGCTCCTTCACAGGAACTGCCAGCCAGATGGTGTGCTACTTCACCAACTGGTCCCAGTACAGACCTGGGGAGGGGAAGTTCTTGCCGCAGAACGTGGACCCCTTCCTGTGCACCCACCTGATCTACGCCTTCTCCATCATCAACAGCGGGAACGAGCTGGTTACCTACGAGTGGAACGATGATGTCCTCTACAAGTCCTTCAACGGCCTCAAGGAAAAGTAAGAGCATACACACACACACACACACACACACACACACATCTTGCTGTCTTCACTGTGTTTTCAAAGGACTGCTCATCATCTCTCCTTCAGTAGCTCTTACTGTAACTGGCAGACATCACAGGCGAACTCCACACGCCTTGTTGTTTGAACCCGTTGTAAAGATAAAACTTCACTCTGTTCTGTTCACAGGAATCCTCACCTGAAGACTCTGCTGGCTGTCGGAGGATGGAACTTCGGATCAACTCAGTGAGTTCACTTTTCAAACACTAAAAACTCCATCAAATGTCTGAACTCACACACACACACATACACAAACACACACTTGTGACTCCTTTCCCGCAGGTCATTCTTCTCTCTCTGTCCCTCATTTCTGACCCTATCAACTGTCCTATCTCTCCATTAAAGGCACAAAAAATTAAAAATAAAATAAAAAGTCCCACCAGAAGGCTAACCGAGCTAACCAAGCTAACCAAGCTAACCGAGCTAACCGACCTCACCTCGACAACGACATGAAGAAAGAGCAGAACTCATAACAACTCCTCTGCTTGTGCAGCTTTGTTAATAGAGCTTCATTGTCCCTACAGGTTCACCATCATGGTGTCAACTCCCGCCAACCGTCAGACCTTCATCCAGTCCTCCATCAAGTTCCTGAGGACTCACGGCTTCGATGGTCTGGATCTGGACTGGGAGTACCCTGGATCCCGTGGCAGTCCTCCAGTGGACAAACAGAGATTCACTCTGCTCTGCAGGGTCAGAAAACGCTCAAATACAAACTTGCTGTCTTCTTATTTACCTCCTGTTTCCTCTCTCACTTCCTGTCTACTGTTTTTCCATACAGGAGCTGGTCGCTGCGTACGCTGCTGAGGCCAAGTCCACCGGGAAATCTCAGCTCATGCTGACCGCCGCCGTGTCTGCTGGGAAGGGAACCATCGATGCTGGATATGAAATCGCTGAGATCGCCAAGTGAGTGTGCTGAACGGTCTTTACGATTCCAGATTTCTCAACGTTGATTAAATTCTAGTAAAAATCAAACGATATCAAAACCTCTATCTCTCGACCTTTAGAGAGCTGGACTTCATCAACGTGATGACCTATGACTTCCACGGTACATGGGAGCGATTCACAGGACACAACAGTCCTCTGTTCCGCGGCTCCATGGACAACGGAGACCTCATCTACTTCAACACCGTAAGTCAACACTGAGAGGGATCCCTGAATCTGGTTTGAAATCATCCAGACCTCTACGTTAAGACTCTGCAGCTCAGAGATGGAGATGGAGTTACATTCATGAGACCGTCATGCTTTGAGAAGATCATCATTTTAGTCTTGTTGGCATTAAGTACGAGTTTTAAATTATCTTTATATTTCTCTGGACACTACTTAAGGACATGTTGGTGGTTTAAAGTCTCCCAAAGGAAGACTTATAGAGAGGTGTATAGAAGTGTATCATCAGCATAAAAAAGGAACTCTGCCTGAATAACATTTCTACATCAATTATTGATATGAATAATGACCCAGGATGGCGCCCTGTGGGACACCACTTTCTTTAATTTTTTTAGGCGTTTCACCTCATGTCTTCTCTTTTCTTTTTTCAGGACTATGCCATGAAGTACTGGAGAGATAACGGCACCCCAGTGGAGAAGCTGAGGATGGGATTCGCCTCTTACGGTCGTACCTTCAGACTGACATCATCAAACACAGGAGTGGGAGCTCCAGCCAGCGGCCCTGCAGCAGCTGGTTCCTTCACACGGGAGGCTGGTTTCTGGGCTTATTATGAGGTACATCTGCAGCATTTAAAGACCTGTGTGAAAAGACCAAAATACAGAATGAATGCAAAGCTTGACAAACAGGATGATGTTGTCTTCTGTGCAGATCTGTACCTTCATTAAGGGAACCACCATCCAGTGGATCGATGACCAGAAGGTTCCATACGCCACCAAGAACAGCGAGTGGGTCGGCTTCGACACCAGGGAGAGCTACGAGATCAAGGTATGTGGAACATGAGTACTTAAGTCCCACAGAGTCACAGCAGATCCAAAGTGTATGCATCATTTTCTCCTTTTCTGTTTGCACGCTCAGGTTCGCTACATGCAGGAGCAGAAGTTTGGCGGTGCGTTCGTGTGGGCTCTGGATTTGGATGATTTTGCTGGAAAGTTCTGTGGAGAGGGCGCCCACCCTCTGCTCAACCACCTCCGCAAACTCCTGGCTATTGGTACGTGAAGCATTCTGTATACTGATGGTTTTCTTTAATCTGATTGGACTACAGTAAAGACAGACTGCTGACATGTTCTGATATTAAGAGGGCCGTCAGGGTCCAGATATTTTCAATGAAGAGATTTAAAACATATTAGAAACACTTCCTGTTCTTCCTTTCTTCCCCTCAGAACTGCCCCCTCTGCCCCCCACCACCACCCCCAGACCCGGTGCCAGCACCACCACCCGTCCCACCACCACCCCCAGACCCGGTGCCAGCACCACCACCCGTCCCACCACCACAACCACCAGCACCACTCATGCCCCCGGCACCGGCTTCTGCAACGGCAAACCCGACGGCCTGTACCCCCACCCTGATGACAGGAACAAATTCTACATGTGCGCCGGAGGCATAACCCACGAGAGGCAGTGCGGCGCCGGCTCCATTTATGACGACAGCTGCAAGTGCTGCGTGTGGCCCTGAAGCACCTGAACATGTGTGTAACATCTGATGTAAATGTCCTTTAATAAAAACAGACTGTTCAACTTCTCGACGTGGTCACCATCTCTTCCCTCCATTAGTCTGTGTGCAATGGTTTCTGGGAAATACTGAACCTGAAATAAAGACTCTAAGCTAGTCTGTGACAGTGGAGCATAGCGCTCTGCTTCGTCTTTAATACACAGTCTTTTAACTCTCTGATTGATGTTTATAAACTTAATGACATCAGGTTATCACAGTCACAGAGAAGTCCTGGATTTTGTCCAAAATAAAACTTTAATAAATAAAATCCTTGATTTGTTGAATATAAACAAATATTTGCATTAATAAATACTTTGCCCACTAATTAAAAACATACGTCTGGAGGTAATTGTTCGATGTCACCTCAACACAAACACCTGTGCAGGAACTGTAGTGTCTTTTCTTGTAGACGTGCGTCTCTATCTAATAATCAATACTTGTATTGTGTGCTCATAAGTAATCATATGTTACTCAGTAAACTCTATGTCTTTATAAAGTTCACATAAAAGTGAATCAGTGTGTACTGCACATTATAGACCATTAACACAATCCACTAAGGCTAAGAAATGTACAATGCACATATACTTAACTAAAACTAAAGCAGCCCGGCCTGCAGAGTCCCTGCTCTGAAGAGGATGAGGACAGCTCTACTGGAAAGTACCAAGCACCAAACAAAAGACCCTAGAAGGGCCTAATAGATGAATAAAGCTTTAATGTGCTCAACTTTTGGTCTCCAGGTCCGGTATCTGGAGAACTTTAAGACTCCAACTTGAAGAAAACAGCTAGACTTAGAGAATTAGATGTTGTGGCTTTTGATTGTTCCAGATTCGGGCTAAAAACTGGCCCTCTGTGTGTGTGTGTGTGTGTGTGTGTGTGTGTGTCTGTGTGTGTGTGTGTGTGTGTGTGTGTGTGTGTGTGTGTGTGTGTGTGTGTGTGTGTGTGTGTGTGTGTGTGTGTGTGTGTCTGTGTGTCTGTGTGTGTGTGTGTCTGTGTGTGTGTGTGTGTGTGTGTGTGTTAGTGTCTGTGTGTGTGTGTTTGTGTGTGTGTGTGTGTGTGTATGCGTGCATGTTTGTGTGTGTGTGTGTGTGTTAACAGGAACTCCAGGCTGAAGACGCTGCTGTCCATCATAGAGGCTCAAGCTGAAGCTCAGCGAGTTCATAAACTTTAATGAAACTGTTACTCCTGCTGGGAGTAGAGAGAACACTCCATTTATTGATAAACAACAAAATATATATCTGCTCCGTGCCCCGAATGAAGAACTTTAAAGCTACTTCCGTGTCGTTCTTTGTGCGTCACGTCTTACCTCAGGAGGATCCTCCTGAAATGATCTAGATATTTCCACCAGTGCAGAACAGCTTTAGAGTTTTGCAACATTTTTTTTCCAGGCACACATTCATGACCCACTGAAAACATCTCTGCAACCCACTTTTGGGGTCCCAACCCACCAGTTGAAAACCAATGCTTTACACCACCTGATTAAACAATAAATACAAAATCCACATAATCATCTTTTTCCTCCAGAAACTAAATATCTCATTTTATAGAGTGTAAATTCCCTTTAAAAATATATATTCCCGAGGAATACACAGAAACTGTGAAAGGATTTCTGGGAAATGTCGTTTTATTGGAAGGTACAGGCCTTTTAGAGGAACGATTAACAAAATACCGTATACTACATTACCCACAATTCCGCTTGTCTCACTTCCTGGCTAGGTTACGCGCAGCGTCGCTGTTATGTTTTGGAGCTACAGTGGATACAAATCAGACAGTAGGACGCTTTTTGTGTAATAATATTGAACGTATGTGATTATTATTCACTCCCGTGAACTTACCTGGTGATAATGGAGCCACAGGTGCGCTGTGTTTGGCTTCTTATGTAGGCTAAGCTAGGTTAGCAGGCTAGTTATCGAAGATTTAAGTTGTTTTTCAGTTTAATTCAACATGTATACGTTATTATCTGGGTTATATAAATACATGTTCCAGAAGGACGAGTACTGCGTCCTCATCCTGGGACTGGACAACGCGGGGAAAACGGTGAGTAACGTCATCGCTCGGTTTATTGGATTTATTGATGACTAATGTGTCTTTTGTCTGCATCTATCTTTATATCACATTCTGGTTTTATATAAGTTATCAAAGTGTTCCGTTTATGAGGTTAAGTATGCTGATTTATTTGTCTTAAACCCGAACAAGCCGGTGTTACGGTTTAAACAGTGACCGTGTTAAATGGTGTCTTCTGCGGTTGTCGTGGTAACAGCAGATGTTGAAGACGGAACGTGTCTGTTTAGTTTTTTTATTATTATTATAATATCAAGATATATTCGTCTTGTAAAACAAGAAACAAACAAACAATAATGTTTCGTTGTCACAGCTGCATTTGGCAGAAAGTCACCAGTTGACACAGTCACCGTTTAAACCGAAACACCAACCAACTACTGTTTGTTTGTTGCTCATCTGTTCTCTGAATTACGGCCCCAGTGGATTATAGTGACACGAGTTAACAATACATCCCATCCATGTGCCCTCCACTCCGTGCAGAGCTCTCCTGGGAGGGCCGAACCTCTGGACGACCAGGCCCGGTCTCTGTAGGTGTCTGCTAGTCTATAAACATCTGTGTGCTATTTTACACATAAACATACCTGTGTGTATCTCTACTCATAAACATGAACACACCTGTGTGTCTATTTAAGGTGCGTTTGTCACTCAGAGATAAAGTCTCTACCTGGAGATTGCTTGTGTTGTGCTTCCAGTGTTTCATTACGATAAATTAGGATCTAAAATATTTGTATGATTTTAATGCTGTTGTAGTCTTTTGTGTTACCAATGTTACATTATGACTGTTAGAGTGTGTTTCCTTTAAAGGTGGAGTCAGTAGAAATGTTTGTAAACATTCAAACGTGGCCCCTCCTCCTGGGCTCATCACCCCCAGAAGCTCCGCCCCCTGCAGGATGTAGTGTGTACGTTTACTGCTTGTACCTACACTGCAAGCTAACGCACGCTAGCACAAGCTAACCACCAGTGTTTGTCACCTGCCTCTCCAACAGGAAGCAGACCAACTCCACGTCCACGTTTAAAAGCCAACACAAGGTTCACCCTCGTTTTAGAACGAGCTTTATCCGCTTGGTGTTTCACCTCACTCTGATGATATTTTCTCTTCTTTGCTCTTACATCAACGTTAGTCATATTCACCGGTTTGAATCTCGTCCAATCACTGAATTGTATCCACTCCTAAACTCACCTGCTGCGCTGTCATTGGCTGGAGGAAACACACCAGCTCCGCCCAGAAACATCCAGAGTCAACCAGAACAAAGCAGAACAGTAAAATCCAGTCAGAGGACATAGTCTCTGCAGACACAGTCACCACCACACATGTTTTACTTTAGAAGTCTGTATTTTATTTTGAAGGAAGGTATGGACTCTGTCTTTAACCACCTTCAGGGACAGCGGGGGTCCCTGGTCTCTGGCGCCCTTGTTTTGGGGGTCGCGAGCTAAAAGGTTAGGAACCAATCTTTCAGCTCGTAGACAGAACAGTCAAATCAAGGTTTCATACGACTTGTTTCAATCTCTGATAGTTTAATTATCAATTGTATCCAAAAGTGAGGTTTGCAGCCGAGTGTGAAGCGATCAGTGGGCAAAGCTCTCGATTGTCAGTCAGTCGTGCAAACCCTAACCTGTGGTCATGAGCTTTGGGTCGTGACTGAAAGAATGAGATCACAGATACAAGCGTCTGAAATGTCTTTCCTCTGGAGGGCGTCTGGACTCAATGTTAGAGAGATGGGGAGGAGCTTAGACATTCAGGGGGAGCTCGGAGTAGAGCCACTACTCCTTCACATCTAAAGGAGCCAGGTGAGGTGGTTCAGGACTCTGATCAGGATCCTCCTGGACGCCTCTCTTTGGAGGTTTTTTGGAGCACTCCCAACTGGAAGGAGACCTCGGGGTGGACCCAGAGTTCTCTGTTGGATTATGTAACCCGTGTGGCCTGGGAACGCATGAACATGTATATGGACTGTATTAATGTGGATTAGACTTAAAGCAGTTAGAGGTTACTTATATTATGGATGGTGTATCAATGTGTTTATTTGGACTTTGTTTCTTTTCCGCAGACGTTTCTGGAACAGACAAAAACGAAGTTCAGTAAGAACTATAAGGGCATGAACTTATCCAAGATCACAACCACAGTTGGCCTGAACAGTAAGTGGACCTAATGTCACTGCAGCTTCTTATTCTCAGCGTGGATCTGAAAAAATCTAAAATCAGGTGTTCCTCCTGCTGCTCTCTAACCTTTCTCTGCTTACTCACAGTCGGTACGATCGATGTGGGAAAAGCTCGTCTGATGTTCTGGGACCTGGGGGGTCAGGACGAGCTGCAGTCTCTGTGGGACAAAGTGAGTTAGTCATTCAAATAAGCACAACCATCTCCAGAGGGACACACTTTGTATTTTAATCTTTATTTTGATAAGATCCCTCCACACTTGACCTTTGACCTGAGATATTTTATTTTCTATTACGTGTCTTTGGGGTGCCGACCTGAGGCCCGTTTCACACAGCAGCTTTATTGAAAACCCTGAGTGTTTTTGAGCGACGTAATGTAGGAGTTCAGTTTGGTGCGCTTTGGCGCCCCCCAAAGGTCCATTAGTGCAACAGCACTGTAGTAAAACACACCTAATGCTGTTAACTCCTCCCCCTCTTCAACAACGACCATCTGTTGACAATCAGAGACAATCACTGTTACCATGATGACTACAGCCCGTTGATAGCAAACTGTTAGCATGTGGAGTATGTGTCTGTGTATTCAACTGTTACCATAACGACTACAGCTCGTTGTTAGCTAACTGTTAGCATGTGGAGTATGTGTCTGTGTATTCAACTGTTACCATAACGACTACAGCTCGTTGTTAGCTAACTGTTAGCCTGTGGAGTATGTGTCTGTGTATTCAACTGTTACCATAACGACTACAGCCCGTTGTTAGCGAACTGTTAGCCTGTGGAGTATGTGTCTGTGTATTCAACTGTTACCATAACGACTACAGCCCGTTGTTAGCGAACTGTTAGCATGTGGAGTATGTGTCTGTGTATTCAACTGTTACCATAACGACTACAGCCCGTTGTTAGCGAACTGTTAGCCTGTGGAGTATGTGTCTGTGTATTCAACTGTTACCATAACGACTACAGCCCGTTGTTAGCGAACTGTTAGCATGTGGAGTATGTGTCTGTGTATTCAACTGTTACCGTGACGAGACGACTACAGCCCGTTGTTAGCTAACTGTTAGCATGTGGCGTATGTGTCTGTGTATTCAGCTGTTACCATGACGACAACAGGTCAACATTGTAGAGGCTCTTTCATTACATCCTAGTTGAGATAGGTTTGCAAGGTTCCAAACTTTTAAAGCAAACTTGAAGATGGACGAGGATTGACAGGACTTTCTAGTTTCCGATGGATTTATTGATTCGTGTGTATCTAACCTGAGGCATCACGGTAACAGCTGAATACACAGACACATACTCCACATGCTAACTGTTACCTAACAACGGGCTGTAGGCGTGACGTCATGACCTCGCACCGACTGTGTTGCTCCGATAGTACGCGCTGTGATGCCGTATTCTGCTCCCGTCTTACGACAACCAAGAAGTGTCCCTACACTGTGTCAGGGTCTCTATCATCAGAGTTTTAGGATCATATTAAATGCTGCTGGTTCATCTCCGTCCAGCTGACTGACCTTTGTGTTTGCTCTTTTCAGTACTACGCCGAGTCTCATGGAGTCATCTATGTGATCGACTCGACTGATGAGGAGCGTCTGTCAGAGTCAAAGGAGGCCTTCGGTGAGTGATGTTAAAGGTCCCTGTTCACACCTTTCCAGGAAGCTTAGTGTTCTTTGAACTGGAGCATCAACTTCAACGTGTTTGTTATTTAATCCATCACTTCTGTTGTCATGCAGAGAAAATGATAAGCAGTGAAGTGTTAGAAGGCGTCCCTCTCCTCGTGCTTGCCAACAAGCAGGATGTGCCGGTAAACCATCACCTTTGATCTAAAATAACACTTTAAAGTGCTCTGTTTGAACCTGACGTGACAACTTTGTGAGTCTTGTAATTCCTTCATTGTCTCTTCTCAGAACTGTCTGTCCGTCCCTGACATTAAAACGGCGTTCAGTGACTCTGCCCCCAAGATCGGAAAGAGGGATTGTTTGGTGCAGCCGTGCACGGCGCTCACAGGGTGAGACCGAGATCTGACAACTTCCTGTTACAGTCAGGAATACTTCTCGGAGAAAGTGGAGGTGTTTGATCTGTGAAGAGAAAGAAGAAATATATAATTTATACAACTTTTAGATATTACATGTTTTAACAGACCAAAATGTAACTCTGACCCCTAGTGTTTAAAATGGGTACTGCAAAACGAGAGAGCTGTCTCCCCCCGCCCCCTCCTCTCTGGAGTTGCAGGTTACCATGTGGTGGACTCTGAAGCTTCAGTGTTTAGCCAGCTCTGCATCGGTCTGTAAACCTTTCTGCGTTCTAACCTCTCGACATTTTTCAAAAGCATCTCCAATATTGATCCTAGTTTGAGCACGTTTCTGTTCGTAGCGCTTATTAGAAACATGCAGAGGCTTTTTAGGTCGGGTACAATCACTTCTATCTGAACCAGTTCTCTTGCCCGCTTCCATCGCTGCAACACCTGTTTGTTTGACCTGATAACGGCTCTCATATCTGGCAAACTGAGGGGCGTCCAAAACGGCCGTGTGGGGGTCTCTTAAAACCGCCTACCTTGTACATGGAGCATTGAGGGAATGCTACTTTCAAAATCATGGTAGTTTTTAAAAAATGACCAACCCTGCCTTTAAAGGGCCCATGTTATGCCTTTTCTGGTTTTATATGCTCTTTAGTGTGTTTTCCATGTATCCTGTGCATGTTTAGGCACATCTATGTGCAAAAATTCAAATTCCGCAAAAACACAGCTTCTCCTACGTCCTCCTGTTAGCTGCAGCATTAACTGCATGTAACGCTCGGTTCTAGTCCCCCTCGAATTTGTTTTGCCAGTGTGACGTCTTGTCAGTGTGATATCAACGATCTAAGCCCATTGGCTCGTTGTGGCAAGCCCTGCAGCTACTTCTGTAGCACGCCCACAATATGCCTGCGGTAGCACAGTCGTGCTAATGTTTATGCTCCCCTCAGACGGAGCCAGTGGCTGCATTCCCAATATGGTAAAAGAGGCGGGACATTTCCGAGAACCGTGCTGAGCGACGGACCAATTACGGCAGAGCCAACAGGCCGACCAATCAGATCAGACTTGGCACACGCGGGGACTCTGAACGTGGGCACTTCAGAGCCTTAGAGAGAGAGTCAGAAGCGAGCCGGTGCATGGAGCGGCAGTACATGAAAACAGACACTTTTTTCAAACTTTAGCTATTGTGAACATACTTTAGTAGGTACATAGATTAAATATACAAACCCCAACAAGGGCATAATATGGGCTTTTTAATGTCCGTGCCCTGTCCGTGTTGACACGCAGCCACAGCCACTTCCTGCTGTTTTCCCCAGATGCACTCAGGCATTCTTGGAGGATCCGGGAGTGTTGGGTGTCTGTGTGGTCAGGCCCTAAGGCATATCTATCATGACAAAGATCAAACTGGATCAACTACACAACATGTGAACAGTGTTTAGAGAGTGTACAACTGTTTTTTTCATTGTCACGATCATTCACACAACTGCTGTTTCAGATCGGGTCCAACCATCACAGCAGCTTCCATCTACACATCTGACCACAGCAGCTACCATTTACACATCTGTCAGACCACCACAGCAGACACAATCTACACATCTGTCAGACCACCACAGCAGACACAATCTACACATCTGTCAGACCACCACAGCAGACACAATCTACACATCTGTCAGACCATCACAGCAGACACAATCTACACATCTGTCAGACCATCACAGCAGCCACAGTCTACACATCTGTCAGACCACCACAGCAGCTACAGTCTACACATCTGTCAGACCATCACAGCAGCTACAGTCTACACATCTGTCAGACCACCACAGCAGCCCCAATCTACACATCTGTCAGACCACCACAGCAGCCACAATCTACACATCTGTCAGACCACCACAGCAGACACAATCTGTCAGAGCACTGACAGACAGACAACCATGCTTACTGCCTTTAACTTTCCATGTCCATCACGACCAGAAAGATCCTCCAATTGATGCCACCACTCCTCACAATTTCCTGCTGTTTTCTGTGATCATCATTTTCATGAATATATTGTTGTTTTCAACCCTTAGTGGCCGTACTCCGACCTTTCGATTGACGCCTCTTTTGTCCAGTGTTGATCTTCTATTGGCTGCTCTCAGCCTGTAATATCCAATAAGAGCCTGAGTTAAAAGGAGGTGCCTGCCCCGGTGCTGACGTCTCTATACCTGGCCAACAGCATGCGACTGTTCCGATGTCTGTGCTGACGTTTCTTGCTGTTCAATGAGGTTCTGATCTGGTGGATATTCTGCTTCAATCAATAACTCACATCATGGACGAGCACTTTGTATGTTAAGACTTCAACACGTTCTGAAACTGCAGATTGTTAACTTTCACTGACTGAAGTCCAGACAGCTAAAGAACAGAACGTCATGTATGTTGAAAGCATTCTGCAGTAATGCCCTTCAACATGCTGACATGCTAAGCCTCAGGGAGAGAAGAACACTGAACATGAACAGCATGACATTGAAGAAGTCAGACCTCATGGAGGGAGGAGCTGAAGACTAGCAACAGCTTGTAGAGGGATCAGCTGTTATCAAAACACTGGCATGGTAGCAGAGCTGACTAACGCTATGCTCACTGCAGGGCTCTGTATGTCTGAGGCGTTTGAGGCTCATTTCACAGGAGGAGCTCAAGTTTACACGATAGCATCCTAATTACTCAAAAGCACGGGCGGTTCTAGGCAGGGGCCAACAGGGGCCAGTGCCCCTGTAAGACTGATCTTGGCCCCCTCTGTGGCCACTCCTTCAAAAGGAATAGCCCCCCTAATAACACACTGGAATTTGACTCAACAACCGGACTCACAATCTAGTATTAAATACCGTGACTGAAACAAATATAAATCATGTTATTTTATGATGTGCGCTATTATTTGGCATAATATATATTAGATTTTTTTAAGCGATCATCTTTCTCTTTTTTTGACCCGGGTTTAATGTTCCCCTCTGACAAAACAACTGGCCCCAGTTTGGCCCCCTCAGTAAAAGAGGTCTAGAACTGCCACTGCACAAAAGCGTTGGCGATGTTTGGTACCAAAATGTTGGATACAGGACAGTGTGCAGGTGAGGTCGTGTTTTTAAAGCTTTGGTTCTTATCGATGCTGTTTGTCATCAAAATGAAAGAGATTTGGGGGCGCCGGTAGCATCGTGGTTAGTTTGTGCGCCTAATGTACAGAGGGTGGCACTAAGAGCCGGTGTCCCGGGTTCAAATCC
>NC_089199.1:25300513-25347389 GCF_963930695.1 Labrus bergylta
TGAGAGGGTACGTGTTGCAGGAACCTTTTCTGCATCAAACCACCTGGGACTGTGAGAGCAATTCATCAGCAAAGGATCCGTGGTTCAATGAGCGTTTCAACAAATCAGTTAAACTCTTTATGTCTCCAAATGACCGTCTACCAGAGCGAACCTTTCAGTGGTGGAGGGTAAGTGACCTCTAATACATCATTACATCTTCATCTTATCCATATACTGGACTAACTGATGTGTGTGTGTGTGTGTCTGTGTGTGTCTGTGTGTGTCTGTGTGTGTGTGTTTTAGCGCATGCGGGGAGAAAAGGGTAACTTCAGTGTGTATAAAGTGGCGGTGTCCGAGGCGTTTCAGGTCCTGCCTCACTCTCCTAACGTTCTGGAGCCGACCCCCCGGAGCTGCAGGAGTTGTGCTGTGGTCGGTAACTCTGTCAGCTTGAGGGGATCACGTTATGGACCTCTTATAAACTTCCAGGATCTTGTCTTTAGGTAAATCCTACAGCTATTTTCCTCATGTCTCAGTATGTTTACATGAAGTTAGCAGAGTCACTGTGAGGCGAGTTAGCACGCAGCCTCATCAAACAGAGGACGCCATGGCGCTCAGCTGGAAGCGAGCTCTCGCCATAGCATTGCTCATGTGGAGGAATAGAAAAATGTGGAGACAGTCATGGAGAGTAAAGAGAGGACAGCTTCTTATGGTCGCCCTCCAGATGCTTCAGACCCAAACTAAACGTTCTGAGTGCTCTACAGTCCATGTTGGGTTTGGACTTGAAGTTGAACAGCTGAAATGTTGTGGTCATCCTTCAGATATCACAGATAGAGAGAGGGAGAGTCTGCGTCGTAAACGAGCCAAAATGAAAGCTCAGAGTAGGAAATGTTTTTCACTGGTTCGTGACGTAGGTCAACAGGAAGAAGGTCCAGTAGTACCTCAGCTTCGTTGGCCGTAGTTAGATTTGTTTTGCAGCCAGCAAAACTGGGCTTAAACATTGTTGCGTATTAGAGAAACACAATATGTTTAGCTTTGAAAGCTTCATTAGCTACTGCAACCTCAAATTAATGTTTAAATGTCTGCATGGTCTGGCACCTTCTCTGTTTGATGAATTTGTAACAAGACGTCAGGATTCAAGTCGAATCAACACACGCGCTTCAGTAAGAGGTAACTGTTGCATTCCAATGAGAAAAACCTCATTTGGACAATCAGCCTTCTCGGTTATTGGAGCTAATTTATAAAATGGTCTACCCACTGAACTGAAAATGCTACACAGTTTAAATGTTTTTAACAAAGGTATTAAATCATGGCTGAAGGAGAAACAACCTTGTTCTCACACCTAAATGCACATGAGCTCACAAATGTCTGTCGTATATTTCTCTCTTTGTAACTGTATTTTATCCCTGTTGCATTCATAACTGCGCTGTATTTATAACTGAACTGTTTCCTTTTTCTTACCCTTTTTATCTTTATCTCTGTTGTTTCTAAAAGCCTCCCTGGATCTAAGCAGTAGTCTTGTGCTTTGATGCACTGTGACATGTGAAATGTTTGCACCAGGAGAGACTGGCTTCATGAAATATTTCCCTCTGTACAATCCAGAATTAATGGTGGTAGGATCAAAGGATTTGAGGCGGACGTCGGGAACAAAACCACTCATCACATCATGTTCCCTGAGAGTATGCAGCACTTGGACAACACCACTCGTCTGGTCATGTTTCCATTCAAGACAGCTGATATCCGTTGGATTGGGAAGGCCATATCCACAGGATATTACGGAACGTGAGTCCGATTTTATACACACATAACTTTGTCTTTCATAAGACCAGGTATGAGTATAACGGGACTAAGCTTTGTAAATCAATCAATCTTTATTTCACATCACAGAAATTGACAAAGTAGACCTAAACTTTTTCATCAAACACTCTCTCTGCATCAGTTCACCTGTATAGGCTTTTATAATTTACCTGGAAATGAATTATGGAAGTTTGAAATGTCATGTCTCAACAGCCCACGCTTCAGAGCAAAGGTCAGAGCCAACAAGGATTTGGTGAGTATTTTCAGTTGATTGATTGATGATCAAATGTATTGGCTGTAAAAACGTTCATATAAAGTTTGAGGTGTGTTTGTGATTCTTAACAGGCGATGGTGGTCAACCCGGTCTTTATGCAATACGTCCATGAAGCATGGCTGGAAAAGAAGGGCCATTATCCTTCCACTGGATTTATGACTTTGGTTCTGGCCATGCATCTTTGTGATGAGGTGAGTTAAATGTGTCAGTACCCCCCTGGTGTCTCCCCCTGGTGTCTCCCACCTGGTGTCTCCCCCTGATGTCTCCCA
This sequence comes from Labrus bergylta, assembly GCF_963930695.1. NCBI lineage: Eukaryota > Metazoa > Chordata > Actinopteri > Labriformes > Labridae > Labrus > Labrus bergylta. The sequence continues at coordinate 25,302,830 of NC_089199.1, forward strand.
CCTGGTGTCTCCCCCTGGTGCCTCCCACCTGGTGTCTCCCCCTGGTCTTTCCCCCTGGTGTCTCCCACCTGGTGTCTCTCCCTGATGTCTCCCCCTGGTGTCTCCCACCTGGTGTCTCCCCCTCATGTCTCCCCCCATTTAAAGTCTTTCAGGCGTGTTTGGATAAATAAAAACGGTCTTATGTTTAGAGATAGTAGTGGGCGATCTTAGATCGTGAAGGATTTTAACTTGCTGACAATCTGCCAAAGCAGAGAGATCGTAGAACCAGGCTTATATGTTTATTCTACCATGCTGCAGTTTATGCTCCTACACAGACGCGTCTCTCCCCTCCCTCCTTTCTTGCTCCGCAGCGGTGAAAACAAAACTTAAAAGTAAAGTCTGCAAAAACAACTCCATCCCGGTTATATGCAACTGTTCTGATATTTTCATTCAAACCGACACGCTGTGAGCAACAGTTAACTTATCTGCATAGTTTGCACAGTTAAGATTAGCCTACATCTCAGATAGCGACACAAGAAACTGTTTAATGAGCTGGAGAGACATTCACAGTCTGCAGAGAGACAGACAGAGCGGAGCTCAGACAGTCAGTGATGGGAGATATAACCCCGGTGTTTAAAATGTTGCTGTCTGTGTTTTCTGCTCTCTCTCAGTTTTTTAAAGTTACTATCAAGCCTCTCCACCCGAAGCTCACCTGTTGTGATAACGGAAACTATAGGAATTAGGCTAAACGATGTTACAAAGCAGCAGGCAGGTGAGAGTGAGTAACCATGGTGACTGTCTGTCTGTCAATCAACAATGTCCCACCCCCTCTATGAATTAAACTATTCTGTCAGTAAAACTTACTTTTATAATGTGTCACAGAATAAACACATTCTGTATTATGTTTGATTAATATAAACAAAACTAAAGTTAGTCCACTGATGTCGTAAAAAACAACAAAGGCTGCAGAGCCTGTATGAAGCTACAGCTGTAGGAACTCTGCAGGGCTAAAATAGAACAGAAACACAAGAACTCGAAGTCTACATGTTTTTAAATGAATGCATCACTGCATGAAAATGTTCCTGATGAACATAAAAAGAGGACACATAACTAAATCATAATTTCAAAGTGGTGAGGAAAACCTTCAAATTGTGCATAAATATTGATCAAATTGAGGGAAAGACATTTCTGTTGCTAAAGATGTTCTGGGTGAGACCTCCTACAAAGATGTTTTTTATATAGATTAAACTTGTCAGCGCAGTTTTTGTCTATTGAAAAACATTATACAGGGAAATAAGTTTGGTTGAACTGGTCAGTAACTTACAAATTTGTCTAAAGAACAGTATGAAAAAAATTGTGATAAAATTGTGATCGTGATTTTGCCCAAAAAAATCGTGATATGATATTTTTCCCATATCGCCCACCTCTATTTAGAGATATACACTGTTATGAATATTTGTGATTTGAAGAGTTTGATCTTTTTCAGTCATGTTTGTTTGTTTTTTTCACAGTTACACGTGTTTGGTTTTGGAGCAGATGAAAATGGAGACTGGAACCATTACTGGTCCTTAAACGCTTGGAAGCTTATCAAAACTGGAGGCCATCCCGGAGCATTTGAGTACCAAACCATCGAGAAGCTGGGGGAGCATCGAATAATCCGTTTTTATCGTGGCTGGGGTCCTCATGCTCTTCATTTAATGAACAAGGAGAGCAAAGTGTGAGGCTGAAGACATGGGACTAATTATTCATCATCAGGGATGTCAAATGAGTCTTTCTAAGTTCTAAGTCGCAATTAATCATACTTTTCATTGATGTTTGAAATTCACAGTTTTTATGCTTTTATTTTGTATTTTTGCTGGGGGTACTTTACTTGCTGTTTTAATTGAACCCTGCTTTTATTTTGAAATAAAGTAAGGAACCAGAGTGACCACGCCCCTGTGTAGACAAAAACTGCCCTGAGAATGTTTTGGTGGTAGATTAGAAAACGTCATAAAGGACATAAGGAAAGGCGATCGCGTTGCTCTGACAATCCGACCACATTTCCACTAGGCGACGTCATTAAATGCGACGGGCCGGCGGAGGTTAATGACGTGGGTCCGCCGTGTTGAAACTACAATGTTCCGAAAATGGACTACTAAAAGCGCATCTAAAAAACTTTCCCGTGCCTTCTTGCCGGTGAAATAATCCTAATTACCACAAGGTTGGGATTGAAATAAAATAAACATAGGCTACCAGGCTACAAGTAACAAAAGTGAAACCATCACATTCCTGTGCACTCATAAATCAACATCAAAATAAGTATGATTGTATGAAATTAATTGTTACATTTATGCAAGATATAGCCTTCACATGTTTTTAAGCATACAAATATCCAACTGCACAAAGCATTCTTAAGTGAATGAAATATGTTGAATAAAACATCATCTGGATAAAAATGTCTCTTATCTTTTATCCCTTACATGATCTGTGTCACTTTACGGTCATTGTTAATGTTCATGAACGGTCGGTTGCACAACTCGCTTTAAATGTTGCGGCCGCAAGGAATTGTGGGGCGTCATAAGAATAATAATAATAATAATAATAATAATAACTTTATTTATATAACACCTTTTTAAAAAAGCAGGTTTACAAAGTGCTTTGGCAAACAGCAAAAACAAGAACAACACTAACTAAACCAAACACAGAAGAACATAAACAACAGCAAGAACAGAAGAAATGCAAAATACTAAAAATAATTAAATACAATTCAACAGAAAAGAACCCATAGTGCACGATACCAAACAGACATATATAACCCGACCATCACAAGAACCATCATAAGAACCCAGGAAAAACAAGAACCCAACAACACGAGCTGAGACAAGAGGAGCAAAGACTTAAAATGATGTAAGAAACTAAAAGAGCTAAAAGCAAATAAAAAGATAACAGCAATAAGAAGGTAAAAGCAGTAAAAGAAATAGAAACAAGCGGTTAAACGATAGAAAAAACAAGTATAATAATAATAAAAAGTTAAAAAAATATATATAAATATAAAACGAGCATAAATATATGCTTTGTTCTTGCTGTTTGTCAAAGCACTTTGTAAACCTGTGTTTTTAAAAGGTGCTATATAAATAAAGTTATTATTATTATTATTATTAAAACATAAATAGACAAAGTAAGTAAGATAAGAAATGACCAAGTTAAAACACAAGAGGAGTTAAGATATGAGCATAAATACGAGATAAGAGCATAAATAAAGAGCATAAATAAAAGGACAGTAAGAAGTAAAAGAAGATAAAAATAGTAAAACCAGTAAGAAAAGACATTAAGAAGACGACATCACATAAAAGCAAGTCTGTAAAAGTACATACGTAGCTAAGAAAGAATTTAAAAGAATTGAGGGAATCTGCAAGTCTCATTTCCTCAGGGAGGTCGTTCCAGCGTCAAGAGGCCCTGACTGAAAAGGCCCGGTCACCTTTAGTTTTAAGTCTCGACTTTGGAACGACCAGGAGGCCCGCACCTGAGGATCTAAGACTGTGGGCTGGCTCATATGGTGTCAGTAGCTCTGTTATATAGCTTGGAGCCAGCCCCGTCTGTGCTTTAAAAGTAATGAGTAAAATCTAATCGATTCTAAAACTTACAGGAAGCCAATGTAATGAAGCTAAAATTGGAGTGATGTGATGTCGTCTGTTACAACCAGTAAGAAGCCTAGCTGCTGCATTTTGGACTAGCTGGAGGCGAGACAGTGACTTATTTGTGATTCCGGAAAAGAGGGAGTTACAGTAGTCAAGTTGGGAGAAAATGACAGCGTGGATGATCTTTTCAAGGTCTGGTTGGGTTAGTATTGTTTTAATTTTGGAGATGGTGCGTAGATGGAAGAAGCATGATCGGACAAATGTTTTGATATGGGATTCAAAGGTGAGATTGCAATCAAATGTTATTCCTAGATTTCTGGCAGTGGGTTGGATATTGGCGAAAAAGGGACCGAGGCTGCTCTTTGAAATATGAGTGGAGTTTGGCGGGTTGAATACTATGATTTCAGATTTAGAATTGTTAAGTTGGAGAAAGTTTTGTGCCATCCAGCAGTTGATATCGTTTCTGACAGCAGCTAGGTCCTAGCGTCCTCAGGTCTCAAAGGAAGGTATATCTAGGTGTCGTCTGCATAGCAGTGAAAGGAGACTTTGTGGCGTTCAATTATTTGGCCAAGAGGCAGCATATAAATGGTGAATAAAATGGGACCTAAAACCGAACCTTGCGGTACACCACAGGTAATGTTAGAGGTAGAGGAGGAGTAGTTACCGATGGTGACCACAAAGGTTCTTTCTAAAAGATAAGAGTCCTATCCTTTAAACTATCCCATTTTCTGAGACGATCAATTAACATTGTGTGATCAACAGTATCAAAAGCTGTGCTAAGAGCTAAAAGAATTACAATTGTGCCCTCCCCTCTGTCTGCTGCTAAAAGAAGGTCATTGGATACCTTGAGGAGGGCAGTCTCTGTTCTGTGACGAGCTCTAATACCGGATTGGAATTTCTCAAAGAGGTTATTTTCAGTCATAAAAGATAAAAGTTGTGTTGAAACCACCTTTTCTTAAACTTTTGATAAAAATGGAAGTTTTGAGATTGGTCTAAAATTGTTAAAATCAGTGGGATCAAGGTTGGGTTTCTTTAAAAGTGGTTGGACCACGGCATATTTAAAAGCAGAGGGGACTACACCTTCCGCCAAGGAACTATTAATAATGGATAAAATACTAGGTCCAACTGTGTTAAAAATCTCTTTGATAAACGTTGTGGGAATAAAATCAAGGCTGCACGTAGCTGAGCTGTGGGTTAAAATTTCAGATAAAAAGGTCAAGGACACCAGCTCAAAACTGCTAAAATAACTGTTAAGTTCCCTGCTGGTGTCTAAAATACGGTCTGGGGGGATGATTTGTTGCCTAATGTCCTTGACTTTATTAGTAAAATATGTTAAAAACTTCTCACACAGATCCTGAGAAGGATCAGTAAAATAAGAAGGGGAGAGGGTGGTGATTGATTCTAAAACCTTAAATAAAATTCTGGGGTTAGAATGATTGGCTAAAATCAGATTAGAATAAAATGCTGCTCTTGCATCTTTAACTGCCTTTTGGTATTGTTTCATTGTATCTCTCCATATTTCATAAAATACATGCAAGCCTGTTTTTTTCCATTTTCGTTCTTTCCTTCTGCAGTCTCTTTTTAGATCCTGAGTCAGTTCGTTTAGCCATGGAGCTCTGTTAGTCTTTTTGTCTTTATAAGGAGCAACAGAGTCCAGCACATCTTGACAGGTGAGATTAAAAGAGGAGACCAGCTCATCTTTTATTTCTGTGAAGACACAGAAATAAAAAGATCCTTAAACTTGATAGCAGACGTAGAGTTAAAAACCCTGCTGCGGATAGGTGCCTTGCTAATAAAAGGTGGCTGAGATAAAACCAGTTTGTGGTCTGACACACAGACATCCTTTGTCTCAAAGTTCTTAGGGCAATAAAAACACTGTTAGGTCTGTAGATGATTAAAATGAACACGGGATCTTTTAAGTTAACAATAAAACCAAGATGCTCAAATGATGTAAATGAGTGTGTAAAATTGGAGTGCATTTAAAATATTTTCTATGAATAACATATGAATTGCTTCAATCAGATGACTGCAATCTCCCATAGTCAACCAGGTCTCAGTGACAATAAAAAAAAATCCAGATTATTATGATTCATAAAATCAAGGCAGATAAAAGATTGATTATTAATGGATCTGATATTTAAAAGACCAAATTTAGCTGAAATGCAATTAAAGGTTGGTTGTGGGAGAGGTTGGAGGCGTACTTGGGTGAGATTGGAGTGGTTACAGTAATTGCAGGAGTGCAAACTCATCAGGGATGAAAAAGGTGACATGGATCCAAAACACCTAGGGCGGTCTGGGGGCATGCTCCCCCGGGAAGATTTTTTCTTTTAAATATCAGCTTTAAAATGTGAATTTACAGACAATTTTAGCATTCAGACTAAAGAAGCAGTGCAAACAATAAAAAAACCCACAATTGCTTGTCTCTATGTATGTTCTGTTCTAACTTTTTGATAAAGCTTCAGTGAAACATGAAAAACCTATGTTACCAACCTTGAGTCCCTTTTTATAAATGCAATGAATTTGCAGAACTGGGCTTACCATGTTCCACTAAGGGCTGATGTGAAGGGCGGTCACTGTGCAAGTAGCTCTCAGGGCAAGAGTCTGAGAGAGCATCATAATACAGTCATCAAGCAATATTTTCTCTTCTATCATAAAATATGTAACATTATCAATATATTAACCTGATGTTTTGCTCCTGCTGGTTTTCATTAAGTTTATATTCCCTCTGGCCTTATGTGTTAACTGCCACTTTAATGTTGCCTGAGATAATAATGAACCAGATAACACACATTTCTTTCAACATCTTTACCTATAGCCAGTGGTGTCATTAGGCCTATTTTAGGGTGGCTGAAGCTGTTACTGTTACTGTGCAAACCTGTGTTTGTTCTTGTACTGTATTAAAAAAAACAGACTGAAATAATAATAATAAATAATTTCTCAGTCTTTGTTAGCTGTTTGTGAAATGTTGTGCTCGCGCGCTACGTTCGCTCAAATCCTATGGATCTCTTGGGGGCTAAGCCTCCCCTGTCCTCAAAACCTAGTGACACCCCTGCCTATCAATCACTCAATCAATCAATCAATTTTTATTTGTATAACGTCAACTCATAACAAGTGTTATCTCGAGACACTTTACAAAAAGCAGGTAAAAGACCTTACTCTTTGTCTGTTAACATTACAAAAGAGCAGGTAAAAAGACCTTACTCATTGTTATGTTACAAAAAGCAGGTAAAAGATCTTACTTATTGCTATATTACAAAGATCCGGCCTATCCATCATGAGCACTTTAGCAAAGCAGCAAAAGTTACAGTGATAAGAAAAAACATTGGATTGTTCTGGCAGGCCGTCAACCAACGATCTCGAGGAGACTAAGAGAGCTCAAGAGCTCCCAGGAAAGTAGGTGGTTAGTGACTGAGATTTACAGATAGATACATGCAGTAATATGATGTACTGTATATGCACAGAGAGCGATAGAGAGAGAGAGAGAGAGAGAGAGGAGCTCAAGGTGCCAGTTCCCCCGGTAGTCTAAGCCTATAGCAGCATAACTAAGAGCTGGTCTACACCAGCACCAGCCCTACCTATAAGATTTATCAAAAAGGAAAGTTTTAAGTCTATTCTTCAAAATACAGACTGTGTCTGCCTCCCGGACCCCGGCTGGAAGACGATTCCGGAGGAGAGGAGCCCGATAACTGAAGGCTTTACCTCCCATAGTACACTTAGCGACTGTAGGTACCACTAGTAGGCCTGCATTCTGGAAGGGGCAGTACGGCACTAGTAGCTCCTTAAGATAAGATGGTGCCTGGCCATTTAGAGCTTTGTAAGTGAGAAGAAGGATCTTGAATTCTATTCTAGACTGTATAGGGAGCCAGTGCAGAGAAGCCAACACAGGAGTAATGTGGTCCCTTTTCCTAGTTCTGGTCAGTACACGAGCTGCAGCGTTCTGGACTATAGCTACTATTCTGTCCTCACAATTGTGTTTCTGAGCAAGGCTAGACAGATAGCGAACAAAAACTCCAATAAAACCATTTTCTTGAACAGAGTGGCTTTAGTGATGGTCGTTTCTGTAAAACTGAAAATACAGTGCAAATATTGTGTCAATATACTGTACATGTAAAGCATACACACATGAAATGAAACTGTAAATAGTTAAATGTATGATGTACATTAATAGCTTGAGAAGAAAATATGAATTAAACTACTTTTTAAATCCTTATGAATTGTAACCCCATGTATTCACATGTAACATTGTTAGCTATTTAGCGATTAGCAAAACAGATCTCCGTGTTTACTCACAACTGGAGGCTTAATGTAATCTTCATAAACAGAAATATCTCTTCGTAAAAATACATTCAAACAATATATGACATGTTACTTACGGACATATCAACTCCAAGGTATAAATGTAAGGAGATAACTGTGCTGCATGCACACTGCAGTCTGCTCTTTGTGTAAATGAAACTAAACTGAGGGTGAAAATGAAACTTAAGAAAACACAAGCGATACACAAAGTGTCCACCAGGGTGGTGGAAAAATGCCAGTAAGGCTGGTTATACAGGAATCAGAATACTCCCCGCCTGGTATATTAACATGTATACCACTATTATTCAGTCTTTCTGTCCATTTTCAGACAAGAGAACAATGACCTCTGTAACAGGCCGGAGGTATATTTTGGCAGTCCCTTGTTTCATGATTCTGTCATGATTCTGACCTCAACCTTCCTCACCTTCTTGTCTCCACTAGGAATGGCTTTGACTATAAGTCCGACAGGCCACTCATTCCGCTTCACTTGTGTGTCTTTAAGTAAGACAACATCACCTTCCTGAACATTGGGCCTCTCTCCTTTCCACTTCCTTCTGGTTTGCACAAGTGCAAGATAATCTTGCCTCCATTTCTTCCAAAAACAGTCTGCAAGACTTTGGACCTGTCTCCACTGACTCTTGTAGAGATCTTTGAGCTCAAAATCTCCGGGTGGAGCTGCCACAACACTAGCTTTTTGAGTCAGAAGCAATGCAGGTGAAAAAACTTCAGGTTCTTCTGGATCAGTTGAAATAGGAACTAAAGGTCTGGAGTTCATTATGGCCATGACTTCAGCCATAAGAGTGGTCAATACCTCATGTGTGAAACGTGTTGTTGAGGTTTTAAGCAGAAGACTGTCAAGGATTCGACGAGCAACACCAATCATCCTCTCCCACACTCCTCCCACGTGAGATGAATGAGGCACGTTGAAGGTCCAAGTACAGCCCCGGTCAAGCAAGTATCCTTTTATCTTTGGATCTTCAACATTGATCTTAAGATCCTTGCAGGCTCCCACAAAGTTTGTGCCTCGGTCGGACCTGAGGTGCTTGACAGGTCCTCTGATTGCCAGGAAACGACGCAAGGCATTTACAAAGCTGGAAGTTGACATTGCCTCAATCACCTCCAGATGAACTGCTCGTGTGCTCAGGCAAGTGAACATCACAACCCATCTTTTGTTTTCAGCACTACTTCCTCTAGTGCGACGAAAAGTGACATTCCAAGGTCCAAAAACATCAAGCCCTACATGAGTGAATGGAGGATCAACCGTCACTCTGTCTGTAGGTAAGTTGGCCATTTTCTGTTCTTCTAGCCGACCTCTCAACTTCCTGCAAGTGACACATTTATGAACTACACTAGAAACAAGCCTCTTGCGACTTGAAACCCAGAGTCCTGCTGTGTGCAATGCCCTTTCTGTGAAATGACGGCCTTGGTGAGCTACTTGATTGTGGTAATGCCTGACTAACAGGGTGGCTACATTGTGAGTGGCTGGGATTATTAAGGGGTGTTTTTCCTGATCTGGCAACTCAGCTGCCTGCAAGCGTCCTCCAACTCTCAACAACCCTTCCTCATCTATAAAGGGATCAAGTTTCTTGAGAGGGCTGCAATGAGAGACGCCTTCCTTTTTCGACACTCAAGTTCCTCGTTGTAAACTTCCTGTTGTACACGGCGAATGATCTTGTGTGTCTTTGCTTGTGTGGTTTCTGTAGTGTGTAGTTTGTTGCAGTGGTGCCATCCTTTGCAGTTTTCTGTGCAAGAAGTCTGGGAAAATGACCTTGCAATGTGAGTAAGTGTTGCCATTCCTCTCTCAAGAGACTTCCAGCTTGAGAAGCGTTGAAACCTATGTGATCCAAGCAACTGTTCTGTAGTCTTTGTGACAAGGGTAGTCACTTGTGGACGCATCTCTTCATCCCTTGAAGGTTCCACAAGCTCAAAGGATTCAGCTTCCTCAAAAACGTCTGAATCATTCTGTCTCAAAAACTCTGGACCTGAGAGCCAACTGGTGTGCTGAAGATAAGCAGCTGGAATGAACCTGGTTCCATGATCTGCTGGATTCTGATCTGTGCTAACATGGCGCCACTGTTCCGGCTTAGTAGATTTCCTGATCTGGGTCACCCTATTTGCAACATACACATAGAATTGTCGAGTGGTGTTATGTATATAGCCCAGGACTATTCTACTATCAGTGTAGAACTTGAGTCCATGAAGTTCAATGTCACTCTCTTCTGTGATCAGTTCTGCCAGCTCAACTGCTAAGACAGCAGCACAGAGTTCTAAGCGTGGGATGGTGTGAGCAGGATATGGTGCCAGTTTAGCTTTGCCCATAATAAATCCCACATGACATTCGCCCTCAGTGTCTATGACTCTGAGACAAGCAACGGCTGCTATCGCTGTCGTAGATGCATCTGAAAAGACGCATATCTCTCTCTTTCGAATGTGTGAAAAAAAAACTGGAATATATGGCCTGTGAATTTGAAGTTGCTTGAGATCAGTGAGTGAATCAGTTCATGTTTTCCACTGTGTTTCTTTGTCTGCTGGTAGAGGTTCGTCCCATTCATACTGTTCTGAGGAAAGTTCCCTAAACAATGCTTTTCCTTGCATCGTAATGGGGGCAACGAATCCGAGGGGGTCATATAGACTATTCACAGCATAAAGTATTCCTCTTCGCGTCAAAGGCTTAACATCCTGTGCCACTTGAAATGTAAAATTGTCTGTCTGCAAGTTCCAACTCAACCCGAGGCTTCGCTGGATAGGCAGAGAGTCAGCAGTGCGATCTAGGGCTTTCAAATTGCTTGCTCTCTCCTCTGCTGGGAATGCATCCATTACCTTGTTGCTGTTTGAGGCTATTTTGTGAAGCCTTATGTTTGATTCTGCCATCATATTTATTGTACGCTTCAGAAGGTCAATGGCCTCACCTTCACTGGACACAGAAGTAAGTCCATCATCCACGTAGAAGTTACGATGGACAAACTGCTTTGCGTCTGAGCCATGTTCCTCCTCGCCCTGTTCAGCTGCTCGTCTGAGGCCATAGATGGCTACGGCCGGAGATGGGCTGTTGCCAAAAACATGCACCTTCATGCGAAACTCTGTGACTTCTTTGCTGGGGTCATTTTGCTTGAACCACAGGAACCTGAGATAATTCCGATGGTCTTCCCTGACTCTAAAGCAGTAAAACATCTGCTCAACATCCACACTGACAGCTACTTGCTCCCTCCGAAAGCGCAGTAGGACGCCAAGCAGTGTGTTGTTTAGGTCTGGGCCACTGAGGAGTGTGTCATTTAACGATATGCCTTTAAACTGGGATCTTGCCTGGTTTCTGGGGGTGGTACACCCCAAATGTTGGTAAGTACCAACATTCCTCACCTGGTGTAAGAGGTGGTGCTGGTTCCGCTTAACCATTGTCAAAGATTCTTTGCATAAAGTCAACGTAATTTTTTTTTCATTTCTGTCTTTTTCTGAAGAGTACGTTGAAGGGAAGCAAGAAGTTTCAGAGCTTGGTCTCTGTTGTTTGGAAGATAACTACGAGGTAAGTGGAATGGTAAAGGAGCCACCCAGTGATTTTCTTCATCAATGTAGACTTCTCTGTCCATTAACTCGAGAAAGATGCCATCTTCGAAAGGCAGAGCAGGTTTTTCATCATCAGGACTTCTCTGAAAAACTTTGTTTCCAAGGTCGTCTGCATTTGTGACCGGAGTCACCTCTTCAGGACAAAAAAGAATGTTTGAATTACGTTGCTGTATAGGAGCACTGTGTTTCTCCTTCACTTGCATTATCCCAGGGCAGGGCTTGAGAAATGAGGTGCGTCTGTTTTGCAGTACATTTGTCTTGAAGACGTTCACACTGGAAGGCTTGTGAGTTCCCCCAAGACAGACTTCCCCAACAATGACCCAGCCTAAATCCAGTCGCTGAGCATATGGTGCATTATGCGGTCCATTGTACTGTTCTCATACCTTGTGAACACTCAGAATGTCTCGTCCTAACAACAGAAGGATAGGGGCTTTGAGATCAGGTGGGGGAATTTTGTCTGCTACAGGTTTGAGATGAGGGAAGTACCGTGTGATGTCTGGTGTAGGAATTTCAGATCTGTCATCTGGCAACATATTGCACTCTAGGAGAGGAAGAAGTGCTACCTGAGTTTTCCCATCACGTGATGCAACAACAAAATTGTTGGCTTTCCTGCCTGCTGTCTCTGTTATACCTGAGCACGTCTTTAGAGTGTAGGATGATGAATCTCCTTTGATACCAAACATGTCGAAGAACTCTGACTTCACCAGAGACCGGTTGCTTTGGTCGTCCAACACTGCATATATCCTTTTAGCTTCGTCAGGACGATTACTGGGGTAGGGAGATTTTCAAACATGATCTTGGTCCGGGAGTCTTGCTGCAGATTTCTGTGCACTTAGATGTGACCTCAGGCGATGAACCACTCTCTCGCTCCCCGCCATGCTCTTGTTCTGTTTCCATAGTCTCCACTGACCAAGGAGCTGGACCTGAATGTAATGCAGAGATGTGTTTTTCACTGTTACATTCCTTGCACTTCACAGCTGCTTTACAGTCCTTTGCGATGTGCTTTGTAGATGCACAACAACGAAAACAGATGGACATCTCCTTTAAATATGTTTTCCTTTCATCTAGATGCTTGCCTCTGAATCCACGGCACTTAGCTAAGGGGTGGGGCTTGTTGTGGATAGTACACATATTGTTTGGTTCCTCTGCTCTCTTTTCTGATGTGCTGTGTGAGTGTGCAAAAGGTGTGGCTGCCACCTCTGTTTTTCTTACTGACACTGGTGTTCATTCATTATACCTTAATGGTTTCTCTGGCTTTGCCTGGCTTGAGCTACTAGAGGTTGAGAATGCAAAACTTGGATCATTCCTAATCTTTGCTTGACTAGATATGAATCGTACAAAGAAACTAAATGGAGGAAAGGAAGCGTGATGGTCCTCTTTGTACTTTGAGCCTTGTGTGACCCAACACTCCTGCAAGCTGTAAGGTAGCTTTTCTACTATAGGATTGACTCCTCTAGCAGTGTCGAGGTATGTTAGGCCAGGTAGCTGCCCGCCTGATTTTGCTGACTCTATCTCTAGAAGTATGTCTCCCAACTCTCTGAGACTGTGACTGTCTTTGTTCGAGATTCTTGGAAAGTTCTCCAATTTTTGTAGCAGGGCATTTTCAATCATCTCAGCACAGCCATAACTTTCATCCAAACGTTGCCAAATCATTCGGACACCTGACATAGGATTGTGGACATGTGCGGACCTGATCCGCATTGCTTGTGAAGATGACTCTGGGCTAAGCCACTTAGTAAGTAAGTCGAGGTCCTCTCTGGCTGTTAAATTGAGCTCTCGTGACATCTTGAAAAGAGGTTCTCCATGCCCAGTAGTTTTCTGGACGGTCATCAAATTTGAACAGCCCAGAACTCACCATCTCTCTCCTCACCAGGTATTTTGCCAAGCCTGTCATTTGTTGGTTGTTACATGCATAGTCCTTGAGGCTGGATGTGTGAGATATCGGTGGAGGTGGATGCCACGAATAATCTGCTCCTTGCATGTCTTCTGCCTTCACGTCTGGAATGGAAAACTTTGAAGGAATATTATCTTCCTTTACAAGTAGACTGGTGGTAACTGGGTTCTGCTGGCGGCTTTCTGCATGTGTGGTGGTGACAGGCTGGTGCTGTGAGACTGGCAGGGGAGGGGCGGGCTGTGAGTAGATTGTTCTGAGGTGAAACAGGTGAGAGGGGATTGGATGTGGGTGTGTGCTCAGATGAATGTCATACAGGTGTTGAGGACTGGACAGCGTGCTGAATATTAGCGACATTTGACTGCCCAATGGATTTGGATGAATCCCGTAGCTTTTAAAAAGTGTAGCACGGTTCCAGAACAGGTTAAAATTGTCAATAAAATCTAGGTTGTGTGATTTGTAAGCGTGCTGAAGCCAGGTGTGCAGGGAGAGGATACGGCTAAAACACACAGGACCACGATCAAAGGTTGGAATGAGTCCAGAGATGAAAACGGATTTTCCACTGTTCCTTAAAACGTTAAAAAAGGAGATTCAAATATTTTTCTCATTTTACTCAGATTGCCGCCAGGAAGAGTCGTTTGTGCCCACGTGCACAAGGACTCTTTCAATTGAATCTGGGAGTGAAGGCAGAAGACTGAAGAGTTTGTCTAGGACTACGGGGACAGTGGCGCCGGGAAGACAGTGTGTGGTGGCATTAAAGAAGCGGACATTCCTGGTGATTGAATCTCCAATCTCGGGGGAAAAAGAGGGCAAGGAGGTGATGAGTGTGTGCTACCTGGATCGGCCTGCTGGCGCTCGGCCGTAACCACCTGCGGTAAAGCGGGGGGCTCAGCCGGAGGAAGAGGAGGTGAGGTGCAAGCCCAAGTCCATTGTTTGACTGTCCTAAGCCTGCGTGGCCCAACACTATGCACCCCTGATATTGAACTTTTAACTGTCTCCTTACGTCCGTTCTGTTTGCCAAGGGAGTTTCCACTGGCCACTTTTTTCATACGTCTCTTTCATATAACCCCAAATATGTTTTTGTTTTTTAAACGCTGCTAAGGATTTCTGCTAACGAAGTTTTGTTATGTCCTTGTATGCAATGGTAATAAAGATTGTATCTATCTATTTACATATTTAAAGGTACAGACACAGAAACAGCCTGTTCTGAGCAGGGCTGAAATAGAGGGGTTTATAGGCATGATCAAATACAGGATCAGAGTGGATTTATAACAAGAAACTTCACACACATGTTTTGAGGAGTTCTGACATTTAATTACACTGAAGAGGAGGAGAATATGTGACCTTTAACCTGTACTGATACGAGATGAACTTGCACCACAGAAAGATAAAACAAAGAGTAATATCCAGATTAACCCTCATCAGCTTTTCATTTCTATATCATTGTGATTATTCCACCTTTGAAGTAGTATGAAGGTGTTTCCATCCCCCTGATAATGTCTCTGCTCTAGTCACAGACTCCCACAGAGGAGATGAAGACCATAGTGAGGCTCCACCTTCTGCTGTGTGCGGTTGGCTTGTGTGTGTATATGAGAGGGTACATGTTGCAGGAACCTTTTCTGCATCAAACCACCCGGGACTGTGAGAGCAATTCACCAGCAAAGGATCCGTGGTTCAATGAGCGTTTCAACAAATCAGTTAAACTCTTTATGTCTCCAAATGACCGTCTACCAGAGCGAACCTTTCAGTGGTGGAGGGTAAGTGACCTCTAATACATCATTACATCTTCATCTTATCCATATACTGGACTAACTGCTGTGTGTGTGTGTGTGTGTGTGTGTGTGTGTGTGTCTGTGTGTGTGTGTTTCAGCACATGCGGGGAGAAAAGGGTAACTTCAGTGTGTATAAAGTGGCGGTGTCCGAGGCGCTTCAGGTCCTGCCTCACTCTCCTAACGTTCTGGAGCCGACCCCCCGGAGCTGCAGGAGTTGTGCTGTGGTCGGTAACTCTGTCAGCTTGAGGGGATCACGTTATGGACCTCTTATAAACTTCCAGGATCTTGTCTTTAGGTAAATCCTACAGCTATTTTCCTCATGTCTCAGTATGTTTACATGAAGTTAGCAGCGTCACTGTGAGGCGAGTCAGCACGCAGCCTCATCAAACAGAGGACGCCATGGCGCTCAGCTGGAAGAGAGCTCTCGCCATAGCATTGCTCATGTGGAGAAATAGAATAATGTGGAGACAGTCATGGAGAGTAAAGAGAGGACAGCTTCTTATGGTCGCCCTCCAGATGCTTCAGACCCAAACTAATCGTTCTGAGTGCTCTACAGTCCATGTTGGGTTTGGACTTGAAGTTGAACAGCTGAAATGTTGTGGTCATCCTTCAGATATCACAGATAGAGAGAGGGAGAGTCTGCGTCGTAAACGAGCCAAAATGAAAGCTCAGAGTAGGAAATGTTTTTCACTCGCTCGTGACGTAGGTCAACAGGAAGAAGGTCCAGTAGTACCTCAGGTTCGTTGGCCGTAGTTAGATTTCTTTTGCAGCCAGCGAGATGGTGACATCCAGGACGACACAGAAATGACAAAACAGATGTAAAATTAAAAAACATGTTGGCGAGAAAGAACTATTTATTACCTACTAAAACATCACTAACTGGAAGGGGAGATATCGCCACCTGCTGGTGCGGAGTGGAATGACTTCTGTCAATAAATGGATTCTTTCTCTGAGCTTTGTACTGGGTCAGGG
Source organism: Labrus bergylta (assembly GCF_963930695.1). Lineage (NCBI taxonomy): Eukaryota > Metazoa > Chordata > Actinopteri > Labriformes > Labridae > Labrus > Labrus bergylta. The sequence goes on from NC_089199.1 coordinate 25,318,918, forward strand.
ACAGAAGTCCAGTTTGGCACCTTCTCTGTTTGATGAATTTGTAACAAGACGTCAGGATTCAAGTCGAATCAACACACGCGCTTCAGTAAGAGGTAACTGTTGCATTCCAATGAGAAAAACCTCATTTGGACAATCAGCCTTCTCGGTTATTGGAGCTAATTTATAAAATGGTCTACCCACTGAACTGAAAATGCTACACAGTTTAAATGTTTTTAACAAAGGTATTAAATCATGGCTGAAGGAGAAACAACCTTGTTCTCACACCTAAATGCACATGAGCTCACAAATGTCTGTCGTATATTTCTCTCTTTGTAACTGTATTTTATCCCTGTTGCATTCATAACTGCGCTGTATTTATAACTGAACTGTTTCCTTTTTCTTACCCTTTTTATCTTTATCTCTGTTGTTTCTAAAAGCCTCCCGTGGGCAGGTGTTGCAAATTAGCATTTTGCTATAAACACTAAGAGAAGTGCATCTGGGACTTGTGCATGGTTAAATGTTACAGCACCAATGTTACTCTATGTCCATGTTAAATAAACAATAAATAAATAAACTGTAGCTTCACTTAACATACTGGCTGAAAAATAAGACGTGTTTGAAAAGGAAGAACGTAAAGTTTCTGGATCTAAGCAGTAGTCTTGTGCTTTGAAGCACTGTGACATGTGAAATGTTTGCACCAGGAGAGACTGGTTTCATGAAATATTTCCCTCTGTACAATCCAGAAAAGGAGGAGAGGAGAGGAGGTGTGAGGACAGAGGTGAGGAGGTGTGAGGCAGGAGGAGAGGAGGTGTGAGGCAGGAGGATGAGGAGGTGTGAGGCAGGAGGAGAGGAGGTGTGAGGCAGGAGGAGAGGAGTGTGAGGCAGGAGGATGAGGAGATGTAAGGCAGGAGGAGAGGAGATGTGAGGTAGGAGGAGGAGGGGAAGAGGTGTGAGGCAGGAGGAGAGGAGGTGTGAGGCAGGAGGAGGTGTGAGGCAGGAGGATGAGGAGGTGTGAGGCAGGAGGATGAGAAGGTGTGAGGCAGGAGGATGAGGAGGTGTGAGGCAGGAGGAAGTGTGAGGCAGGAGGCGAGGAGGTGTGAGGTAGGAGGATGAGGTGTGAGGACGGAGGTGAGGAGGTGTGAGGCAGGAGGAGAAGAGGTGTGAGGCAGGAGGAGAAGAGGTGTGAGGCAGGGGGAGACAAGGTGTGAGGCAGGAGGATGAGGAGGTGTGAGGCAGGAGGAGAGGAGGTGTGAGGCAGGAGGATGAGGAGGTGTGAGGCAGGAGGAGAGGAGGTGTGGGGCGGGAGGAGGAGAGGAGGTGTGGGGCAGGAGGAGGAGAGGAGGTGTGAGGCGGGAGGAGGAGGAGAGGAGGTGTGAGGCAGGAGGAGGAGAGGAGGTGTGAGGCAGGAGGAGAGGAGGTGTGGGGCAGGAGGAGGAGAGGAGGTGTGAGGCAGGAGGAGAGGAGGTGTGGGGCGGGAGGAGGAGAGGAGGTGTGGGGCAGGAGGAGAGGAGGTGTGGGGCAGGAGGAGGAGAGGAGGTGTGAGGCAGGAGGAGAGGAGGTGTGGGGCAGGAGGAGGAGAGGAGGTGTGAGGCAGCAGGAGAGGAGGTGTGAGGCAGCAGGAGAGGAGGTGTAAGGCAGCAGGAGAGGAGGTTTGAGGCAGCAGGAGAGGAGGTGTAAGGCAGCAGGAGAGGAGGTTTGAGGCAGCAGGAGAGGAGGTGTAAGGCAGCAGGAGGTGCAGAAGGTGTGAGGAAGGAGGAGAAGAGGTGTGAGGCAGGGGGAGAGGAGGTGTGAGGCAGGAGGATGAGGAGGTGTGAGGCAGGAGGAGAGGAGGTGTGAGGCAGGAGGATGAGGAGGTGTGAGGCAGGAGGAGGAGGAGAGGAGATGTGAGGTAGGAGGAGGAGGGGAGGAGGTGTGAGGCAACAGGAGAGGAGGTATGAGGCAGGAGGATGAGGAGGATGAGGAGGTGTGAGGCAGGAGGAGAGGAGGTGTGAGGCAGGAGGAGGAGGAGAGGAGGTGTGGGGCAGGAGGAGGAGAGGAGGTGTGAGGCAGGAGGAGAGGAGGTGTGGGGCAGGAGGAGGAGAGGAGGTGTGAGGCAGGAGGAGAGGAGGTGAGGGGCAGGAGGAGGAGAGGAGGTGTGATGCAGGAGGAGAGGAGGTGTAAGGCAGCAGGAGAGGAGGTGTAAGGCAGCAGGAGAGGAGGTTTGAGGCAGCAGGAGAGGAGGTGTAAGGCAGCAGGAGAGGAGGTTTGAGGCAGGAGGAGGAGAGGTGTGAGGCAGCAGGAGAGGAGGTTTGAAGCAGGAGGAGTAGAGGTGTGAGGCAGGAGGATAGGAGGTGTAAGGCAGCAGGAGAGGAGGTTTGAGGCAGCAGGAGAGGAGGTGTAAGGCAGCAGGAGAGGAGGTGTGAAGCAGGAGGAGTAGAGGTGTGAGGCAGGAGGATAGGAGGTGTGAGGCAGGAGGATAGGAGGTGTGAGGCAGGAGGATAGGAGGTGTGAGGCAGGAGGATGAGGAGGTGTGAGGCAGGAGGATAGGAGGTGTGAGGCAGGAGGATGAGGAGGTGTGAGGCAGGAGGATAGGAGGTGTGAGGCAGGAGGATAGGAGGTGTGAGGCAGGAGGAGAGGAGGTGTGAGGCAGGAGGAGAGGAGGTGTGAGGCAGGAGGAGAGGAGGTTTGAGGCAGGAGGATAGGAGGTGTGAGGCAGGAGGAGAGGAGGTGTGAGGCAGGAGGAGGTGCTGGAGGTGTCTTCGAGCCTCTGCAGCAGGTATGTATGTATGAAATGAAAATGTATGAAAATATGTTCCAGATCACCCTCTACAACCTCAGAGTCATGGCAGTTCGCCTCCGCCCTTGGTAACAATCAAGCACTCGTAGCATAACATATTCAATTTCTCAGCAGGTAATGTAGGTTTGAAGACACACCCGCACCACAAAACAAACATCCTTCATCGAGGATGTGACAGCCCTGGTTGGGTCTACGAGGACAGGGATTCAGCAGCCCTTAATTTTTTGGCTGCGACGCTCTTACATGGACTCTTAGTCTGATATAAAGACAACTCCTGGAACTGGACCTGAATCCAAATCTGCTATCAGGTAGGACAGATTTAAAACACGTCCAGAAGTAGAGAGAGAGAGAGAGAGAGAGAGAGAGAGAGAGAGAGAGAGAGAGAGAGAGAGCGAGAGAGAGAGAGAGAGAGAGCGCCTAGTGGTCACTGCATCAGGACATTTTGGTAAGGCCGTGAGTACATGGGCTGATAAATCCTGTAGGACTTATTACAGCATAAGAACAAACTTGTTCAAACTCAACCCTCCAATAAGGATTTGGATCAAAATTTTCAAAAGTGTGATTGAGCCAATTCTGTTATACGGAAGTGAAGTCTGGGGTCCATTAATCAACAAGCAGCTCTGGCACTCAAACCCAGTGGAAAGAGTCCATCTGGAGTTTTGTAAAAACATATTACGAGTCCTCAGAAACTGTCCAAACCACGGCTGCAGAGCCGAGCTGGGCCAGTTCTCTCTACTGATCCACATTAAAAAAAGAAGGATGACCCAAATATAAAGACATTAGAGACACCTTCTTTCCCAGATTTAATGATCGAATCCCCGGCTTTCTTTCCCTGGAGGGTTCTATTTAGGTTAATCAAATCTATTCAACTAACTTTATTCATCTGTTAGGAACTTCATTTGTGTAAAAGAGCATCAGTGCGCATACAGCTAAACACAAAAACAACAGCAGAAACACACACATACAAGTGGCTCTCTTAAAAGCATGATAAATAGGTCATAAATAATTGTTATAAGCTGTTATTCAATGTTCTTCATGTCACAATACATGACTGGTCACAATATAAGACATGTTTACTCATGCCAATAAAGCCATTTGAATTGAACAAAAAAGTGAATTGAATTGAATTGAGAGAGGGGGGAGAGAGAGAGGGAGAGAGCGAGAGGGGAGAGAGACAGAGACAGAGACAGAGACAGAGGGAGAGAGAGTGTGAGAGAGAGACAGAGAGAGAGAGAGGGGAGAGAGAGAGAGAAGAGGAGAGAGGGGAGAGAGAGAGAGAGAAAGAGGGGGGGAGAGAGAGGGGGAAAGAGAGAGGGGAGAGAGAGAGACAGAGGGGAGAGAGAGAGAGACAGAGGGGAGAGAGAGAGACAGAGGGAGAGAGAGGGAGAGGGGGAAAGAGAGAAAGAGAGAGAAGGGAGAGAGAGAGAAGGGAGAGAGAGGGAGAGGGAGAGAGAGAGAGAGAGAGAGAGGGGGGAGAGAGAGGGGGAAAGAGAGAGAGAGAGAGAGACAGAGAGAGAGAGCGAGGGAGAGAGAGAGAGAGGGAGAGGGAGAGAGAGAGAGGGGAGAGAGAGAGAAAGAGGGGAGAGAGGGAGAGACAGAGGGAGAGAGAGAGAGAGAGAGAGAGAGAGAGGGGAGAGAGAGCGAGAGAGAGGGAGAGGGAGAGAGGGAGAGAGAGAGAGAGAGAGGGAGAGGGAGAGGGAGAGAGGGAGGGAGGGAGAGAGAGAGAGGGAGGGAGAGAGAGGGGAGAGAGAGAGAAAGAGGGGAGAGAGGGAGAGATAGAGGGAGAGAGAGAGAGAGAGAGAGGGGAGAGAGAGCGAGAGAGAGGGAGAGGGAGAGAGAGAGAGAGAGAGAGAGGGGAGAGAGAGCGAGAGAGAGGGAGAGGGAGAGAGAGAGGGAGAGAGAGAGAGAAGAGAAGACGAGAGAGACAGAGGGAGAGAGAGTGTGGGTGAGCGAGCCCCCAGGCAAATTGTGGTGTGATTAAAAACTTGATGAACTGTGTTTGTTGTAAATGACTTCATCAGCCGCTCCGCTCGTCAGCTGGAGTCCATAAAGCCTGAAAATCCTGCTCTGTTTATTATAAACACATTATTAAGAGTCCTGTGTGTGTGTGTGTGTGTGTGTGTGTGTGCGTGTGTGTGTGCGTGTGTGTGTGTGTGTGTCTGTGTGTCTGTGTGTGTTCATGTTGCTCCGTGATGATGATGTCGTGCTCGTCCACACTTCCTTAAATGAACTTCTCCCCTCATTGTATATCTTGTGGGCGTTCATTTTTAAACTGTTTTTCTGTTGGCATGTGGAAGATGATGAGCGATAATAACAGGTTGTCAGACAAACAGATGAAAAGTCAGGTGAAAGTATTCCAGTTGGTCCTCATTCCTAAATGTAGACAGGCTGAGGCAAAGGGGGTAGCAGCAGCTCGTTATTAATAACCCTTTCACGTCAAACAGGAGGCTGTGAGAAGGTCGAGTTCAGGAGAGAAAACAACTTCACAGGGTGTGGTGTGATACCTCATGCCTCAGGGAGGCAGGTGAGAGAGAAATTGTCCTGGGTGTGGCAACGTCTGAAGTATGAAGACAGACTGATGCGGGGGGGGGGCAGCTCATCATGGAGAGGGTGGGCTGTGATTTTGTCCTTCATCCTCCTCTCAGCCGCCGTCCCTCCACAGAGCGAGCCTCATTTAGCTGGTTGAGCCCGCTGACCTCAACAGTCTTAATGCCCCGACAAAAAACACCTGAAGGAGAATCTGTGCTCTGTACTGACAATACGGAACTGCATTGTTTTTGTAAGTGACAATGGGCGCTACCTGCACACCAAAAACCCTAAGGGTGAAAAGCGGTGAGACACATGTTTAAAAGTAGAAGGGCGGCACGTTAACTTCAACTCTCTATTTATTTATTCATTCATTCCACTTAAACTGTATTCTTTCAGTCACCACAACTGTCTATTTATTTATCATTATTATCATTCATTCACTGAACAGCAATTGCTCTGGCCACTTTTTGCATATTTCTCTTTCATATAGCCACAAATATATTTTTGTTTTTGTAAACGCTGCTGTAAAGGATTGCTGCTAACAAAGTTTCGTTGTGCCCTTGCATACAATGATAATAAAGATTGTATCTATCTATTTACATATTTAAAGGTACAGACACAGAAACAGCCTGTTCTGAGCAGGGCTGAAATAGAGGGGTTTATAGGCATGATCAAATACAGGATCAGAGTGGATTTATAACAGGAAACTTCACACATGTTTTGAGGAGCTCTGACATTTAATTACACTGAAGAGGAGGAGAATATGTGACCTTTAACCTGTACTGATACGAGATGAACTTGCACCACAGAAAGAATATCAAAGACGAATATCCAGATTAACCCTCATCAGCTTTTCATTTCTATATCATTGTGATTATTCCATCTTTGAAGTAGTATGAAGGTGTTTCCATCCCCCTGATAATGTCTCTGCTCTCGTCACAGACTCCCACAGAGAAGATGAAGACCATAGTGAGGCTTCCCCTTCTGCTGTGTGCGGTTGGCTTGTGTGTGTATATGAGAGGGTACGTGTTGCAGGAACCTTTTCTGCATCAAACCACCTGGGACTGTGAGAGCAATTCATCAGCAAAGGATCCGTGGTTCAATGAGCGTTTCAACAAATCAGTTAAACTCTTTATGTCTCCAAATGACCGTCTACCAGAGCGAACCTTTCAGTGGTGGAGGGTAAGTGACCTCTAATACATCATTACATCTTCATCTTATCCATATACTGGACTAACTGATGTGTGTGTGTGTGTGTGTCTGTGTGTGTCTGTGTGTGTGTGTTTTAGCGCATGCGGGGAGAAAAGGGTAACTTCAGTGTGTATGAAGAGGCGGTGTCCGGGGCGTTTCAGGTCCTGCCTCACTCTCCTAATGTTCTGGAGCCGACCCCCCGGAGCTGCAGGAGTTGTGCTGTGGTCGGTAACTCTGTCAGCTTGAGGGGATCACGTTATGGACCTCTTATAAACTTCCAGGATCTTGTCTTTAGGTAAATCCTACAGCTATTTTCCTCATGTCTCAGTATGTTTACATGAAGTTAGCAGAGTCACTGTAAGGCGAGTTAGCACGCAGCCTCATCAAATGGAGGACGCCATGGCGCTCAGCTGGAAGCGAGCTCTCGCCATAGCATCGCTCATGTGGAGGAATAGAATAATGTGGAGACAGTCATGGAGAGTAAAGAGAAGACAGCTTCTTATGGTCGCCCTCCAGATGCTTCAGACCCAAACTAAACGTTCTGAGTGCTCTACAGTCCATGTTGGGTTTGGACTTGAAGTTGAACAGCTGAAATGTTGTGGTCATCCTTCAGATAGGAAGAGGGAGAGTCTGCGTCGTAAACGAGCCAAAATGAAAGCTCAGAGTAGGAAATGTTTTTCACTGGCTCGTGACGTAGGTCAACAGGAAGAAGGTCCAGTAGTACCTCAGGTTCGTTGGCCGTAGTTAGATTTCTTTTGCAGCCAGCGAGATGGTGACATCCAGGACGACACAGAAATGACAAAACAGATGTAAAATTAAAAAACATGTTGGCGAGAAAGAACTATTTATTACCTACTAAAACATCACTAACTGGAAGGGGAGATATCGCCACCTGCTGGAGCGGAGTGGAATGACTTCTGTCAATGAATGGATTCTCTCTCTCTGAGCTTTGTACTGGGCAAGGGACAGAAGTCCAGTTTGGCACCTTCTCTGTTTGATGAATTTGTAACAAGACGTCAGGATTCAAGTCGAATCAACACACGCGCTTCAGTAAGAGGTAACTGTTGCATTCCAATGAGGAAAACCTCATTTGGACAATCAGCCTTCTCGGTTATTGGAGCTAATTTATAAAATGGTCTACCCACTGAGCTGAAAATGCTACACAGTTTGAATGTTTTTAACAAAGGTATTAAATCATGGCTGAAGGAGAAACAACCTTGTTCTCACACCTAAATGCACATGAGCTCACAAATGTCTGTCGTATATTTCTCTCTTTGTAACTGTATTTTATCCCTGTTGCATTCATAACTGCGCTGTATTTATAACTGAACTGTTTCCTTTTTCTTACCCTTTTTATCTTTATCTCTGTTGTTTCTAAAAGCCTCCCTGGATCTAAGCAGTAGTCTTGTGCTTTGATGCACTGTGACATGTGAAATGTTTGCACCAGGAGAGACTGGCTTCATGAAATATTTCCCTCTGTACAATCCAGAATTAATGGTGGTAGGATCAAAGGATTTGAGGCAGACGTCGGGAACAAAACCACTCATCACATCATGTTCCCTGAGAGTATGCAGCACTTGGACAACACCACTCGTCTGGTCATGTTTCCATTCAAGACAGCTGATATCCGTTGGATTGGGAAGGCCATATCCACAGGATATTACGGAACGTGAGTCCGATTTTATACACACATAACTTTGTCTTTCATAAGACCAGGTATGAGTATAACGGGACTAAGCTTTGTAAATCAATCAATCTTTATTTCACATCACAGAAATTGACAAAGTAGACCTAAACTTTTTCATCAGACACTTTCTCTGCATCAGTTCACCTGTATAGGCTTTTATAATTTACCTGGAAATGAAGTATTGAAGTTTGAAATGTCATGTCTCAACAGCCCACACTTCAGAGCAAAGGTCAGAGCCAACAAGGATTTGGTGAGTATTTTCAGTTGATTGATTGATGATCAAATGTATTGGCTGTAAAAACGTTCATATAAAGTTTGAGGTGTGTTTGTGATTCTTAACAGGCGATGGTGGTCAACCCGGTCTTTATGCAATACGTCCATGAAGCATGGCTGGAAAAGAAGGGCTATTATCCTTCCACTGGATTCATGACTTTGGTTCTGGCCCTGCATCTTTGTGATGAGGTGAGTTAAATGTGTCAGTACCCCCCTGGTGCCTCCCCCTGGTGTCTCCCCCTGGTGTCTCCCCCTCATGTCTCCCCCCATTTAAAGTCTTTCAGGCGTGTTTGGATAAATAAAAACGGTCTCATGTTTAGAGATAGTAGTGGGCGATCTTAGATCGTGAAGGATTTTAACTTGCTGACAATCTGCCAAAGCAGAGAGATCGTAGAACCAGGCTTATATGTTTATTCTACCATGCTGCAGTTTATGCTCCTACACAGACGCGTCTCTCCCCTCCCTCCTTTCTTGCTCCGCAGCGGTGAAAACAAAACTTAAAAGTAAAGTCTGCAAAAACAACTCCATCCCGGTTATATGCAACTGTTCTGATATTTTCATTCAAACCGACACGCTGTGAGCAACAGTTAACTTATCTGCATAGTTTGCACAGTTAAGATTAGCCTACATCTCGGATAGCGACACAAGAAACTGTTTAATGAGCCGGAGAGACGTTCACAGTCTGCAGAGAGACAGACAGAGCGGAGCACAGACAGTCAGTGATGGGAGATATAATCCCGGTGTTTAAAATGTTGCTGTCGGTGTTTTCTGCTCTCTCTCAGTTTTTTAAAGTTACTATCAAGCCTCTCCACCCGAAGCTCACCTGTTGTGATAACGGAAACTATAGGGATTAGGCTAAACGATGTTATAAAGCAGCAGGCAGGTGAGAGTGAGTAACCATGGTGACTGTCTGTCTGTCAATCAACAATGTCCCGCCCCCTCTATGAATTAAACTATTCTGTCAGTAAAACTTACTTTTATAATGTGTCACAGAATAAACACATTCTGTATTATGTTTGATTAATATAAACAAAACTAAAGTTAGTCCACTGATGTCGTAAAAAACAACAAAGGCTGCAGAGCCTGTATGAAGCTACAGCTGTAGGAACTCTGCAGGGCTAAAATAGAACAGAAACACAAGAACTCGAAGTCTACATGTTTTTAAATGAATGCATCACTGCATGAAAATGTTCCTGATGAACATAAAAAGAGGACACATAACTAAATCATAATTTCAAAGTGGTGAGGAAAACCTTCAAATTGTGCATAAATATTGATCAAATTGAGGGAAAGACATTTCTGTTGCTAAAGATGTTCTGGGTGAGACCTCCTACAAAGATGTTTTTTATAGATTAAACTTGTCAGCGCAGTTTTTGTCTATTGAAAAACATTATACAGGGAAATAAGTTTGGTTGAACTGGTCAGTAACTTACAAATTTGTCTAAAGAACAGTATGAAAAAAATTGTGATAAAATTGTGATCGTGATTTTGCCCAAACAAAATCGTGATATGATATTTTTCCCATATCGCCCACCTCTATTTAGAGATATACACTGTTATGAATATTTGTGATTTGAAGAGTTTGATCTTTTTCAGTCATGTTTGTTTGTTTTTTTCACAGTTACACGTGTTTGGTTTTGGAGCAGATGAAAATGGAGACTGGAACCATTACTGGTCCTTAAACGCTTGGAAGCTTATCAAAACTGGAGGCCATCCCGGAGAATTTGAGTACCAAACCATCGAGAAGCTGGGGGAGCATCGAATAATCCGCTTTTATCGTGGCTGGGGTCCTCATGCTCTTCATTTAATGCACAAGGAGAGCAAAGTGTAAGGCTGAAGACATGGGACTAATTGTTCATCATCAGGGATGTCAAATGAGTCTTTCTAAGTTAATCGCAAGTAATCATACTTTTCATTGATGTTTGAAATTCACAGTTTTTATGCTTTTATTTTGTATTTTTGTTGGGGGTACTTTACTTGCTGTTTTAATTGAACCCTGCTTTTATTTTTGAAATAAAGTAAGGAACCAGAGTGACCACGCTCCTGTGTAGACAAAAACTGCCCTGAGAATGTTTTGGTGGTAGATTAGAAAACAGCATCTGGAACGCAGTGAAACGGTAGAGCGCGGCTTTTTGCACTTTGATGTTGAACAACATGGAGGAGCGAGGAGGAGAAGAGCTCTTTCTCTTTCTGCTGGACATAGTTTAGTCATTTAAGTGAATGATTTATGATGTCCTTTGAAGTGTACCCATGTCGTCTTCTTCTAATGAATGTTCGACAGGCTTTGAGCTGTGTGATCCTGCCCCCTGGAGGCTAAGTGGTTGTCATGCAGCGCCTCAACCTTTTCAGTCAGAAAGGAGGGGTGGATTCGAATTGTCCCTCCTATCTCCTTTCACTATCCACTTTACCTTAACCCTGGGGAAAGCGTCATGGTTAAGGAAAGATGTTAGGAGACGTCATAAAGGACTTAAGGAAAGGCGATCGCGTTGCTCTGACAATCCTACTGCATTTTCCATTAGGCGACGTCATTAAATAAAACGGGCCAGCGGAGGTTAATGACGTGGGTCCGCCGTGTTGAAACTACAATGTTCCGAAAATGGACTACAAAAAGCGCATCTAAAAAACTTTCCCCTGTGCCTTCTTGCCGGTGAAATAATCCTAATTACCACAAGGTTGGGATTGAAATAAAATAAACATAGGCTACCAGGCTATAAGTAACAAAAGTGAAACCATCACATTCCTGTCTGCTCATAAATCAACATCAAAATAAATATGATTGTATGAAATTAATTGTTACATGTATGCAAGATATAGCCTACACATCTTTTTCAGCATACAAATGTACAACTGCACAAAGCATTCTTAAGTGAATGAAATACGTTGAATAAAACATCATCTGGATAAAAATGTCTCTTATCTTTTATTCCTTACATGATCTGTGTTACTTTACGGTCATCGTTAATGTTCGTGAACGGTCGGATGCGCAACTCGCTTTAAATGTTGCGGCTGCAAGGAATTGTGGGGCGTCATTAGAATAATAATAATAATGATAATAATAACTTTATTTATATAACACCTTTTTAAAAAAGCAGGTTTACAAAGTGCTTTGACAAACAGCAAAAACAAGAACAACACTAACTAAACCAAACACAGAAGAACATAAACAACAGCAAGAACAGAACAAATGCAAAATACTAAAAATAATTAACTACAATTCAACAGAAAAGAACCCATAGTGCACGATACCCAACAGACATATATAACCCGACCATCACAAGAACCATCATAAGAACTCAGGCAAAACAAGAACCCAACAACACGAGCTGAGACAAGAGGAGCAAAGACTTAAAATGATGTAAGAAACTAAAAGAGCTAAAAGCAAATAAAAAGATAACAGCAATAAGAAGGTAAAAGCAGTAAAAGAAATAGAAACAAGCGGTTAAACGATAAAAAAAATATATATATTAATAAAAATAAAAAGTAAATATAAATATAAAACATAAATAGACAAAGTAAGTAAGATAAGAAATGACCAAGTTAAAACACAAGAGGAGTTAAGATATGAGCATAAATACGAGATAAGAGCATAAATAAAAGGACAGTAAGAAGTAAAAGAAGATAAAAATAGTAAAACCAGTAAGAAAAGACATTAAGAAGACGACATCACATAAAAGCAAGTCTGTAAAAGTACATTTTAAGAAGGGATTTAAAAGAATTGAGGGAATCTGCAAGTCTTATTTCCTCAGGGAGGTCGTTCCAGCGTCGAGGGGCCCTGACTGAAAAGGCCCGGTCACCTTTAGTTTTAAGTCTCGACTTTGGAACGACCAGGAGGCCCCCACCTGAGGATCTAAGACTGTGGGCTGGCTCATATGGTGTCAGTAGCTCTGTTATATAGCTTGGAGCCAGCCCCGTCCGTGCTTTAAAAGTAATGAGTAAAATCTAATCGATTCTAAAACTTACAGGAAGCCAATGTAATGAAGCTAAAATTGGAGTGATGTGATAGAGGTAGAGAAGGAGTAGTTACCGATGGTGACCGCACAGGTTCTTTCGAAAAAATAAGAGTCCTATCCTTTAAACCAACCCATTTTCTGAGATGATCAATTCAAATTGTGTGATCAACAGTATCAAAAGCTGTGCTAAGAGCTAAAAGAATTAAAATTGTGCCCTCCCCTCTATCTGCTGCTAAAAGAAGGTCATTGGATACCTTGAGGAGGGCAGTCTCTGTGCTGTGACAAGCTCTAAAACCGGATTGGAATTTCTCAAAGAGGTTATTTTCAGTCATAAAAGATAAAAGTTGTGTTGAAACCACCTTTTCTTAAACTTTTGATAAAAATGGAAGTTTTGAGATTGGTCTAAAATTGTTAAAATCAGTGGGATCAAGGTTGGGTTTCTTTAAAAGTGGTTGGACCACGGCATGTTTAAAAGCAGAGGGGACTACACCTTCCGCCAAGGAACTATTAATAATGGATAAAATACTGGGTCCAACTGTGTTAAAAATCTCTTTGAGAAACGTTATGGGAATAAAATCAAGGCTGCACGTAGCTGAGCTGTGGGTTAAAATTTCAGATAAAAAGGTCAAGGACACCAGCTCAAAACTGCTAAAATAACTGTTAAGTTCCCTGCTGGTGTCTAAAATACGGTCTGGGGGGATGATTTGTTGCCTAATGTCCTTGACTTTATTTTATTTATTTTATTTATTTTATTTATTTTATTTATTTTATTTATTTTATTTATTTTATTTATTTTATTTATTTTATTTATTTTATTTATTTATTTTATAACCTTTATTTTACTGGGCAGAATTGCTTGAGATCAAATGACCTCTTTTTCGAGCAAGGCCTGGCCAAAATGGCAGCAGCGAAAAAGAAATATAAGACAAACCCAAAAAGAAAGCACAGACATGAGAAAAAGAAACAAATACAGTCCAGAAGGTGAAGAAGAAGGAGGAGGAGGAGGAGGAGGAGGAGGAGAAGGAGGACAAGATCATGTTAAACCAAAACAAAGCACAACACCACAATACACACTAAAATAACAATTATGTGATGATGATAAAATACTATGCAGTGAAACATTTACACACTCCAAAATTAGCCTTTAAAAAACTTGTGAGCTGAGTTTTTAAATCATTAATAGTGATGAGTTCCTGCAATTTGAGTGTTTTTTGAAGACTGTTTCATGAGGAGGGAGCTGAGTACATGAAGGCCCTCTTCCCAAACTCAGTACGAGTTCTGGGGACTGACGTAGATAGAAAGTCCAGAGAGCGCAAACTGTATGATGGATTTGATTTAAAAGTGAGGTAGGTGCAGAGGTATGAAGGGAGTAGTCCAGTAATAGCTTTATAAATGAAGGTGTACCAGTGAAGAAGCCTACGAGCTGACAGGCACAGCCAGCCTACTTTAGAGTACAGGGTGCAATGATGGGTGAGTTATTTACAGCCGGTAATGAATCTTAACGCACAATGATTAGTAGCATCCAGCATGTGCAGTGAGGTAGAGCAGGCAGTCATGTACAGTATGTCACCATAATCTAATAATGGAATAAAAGTAGCAGCAATAAGCCTCTTTTTAGAAACAAAAGAAAACAAGATTTATGTCTGAAATAAAAGCCCAATCTCACCTTTAGTTTCTTTGCCAGGTTCTCGATATGGGGTTTAAAAGACAAATTGTCATCAAGGATGATACCAAGGTATTTAAAAGTGGAAACGGTCTCAATAAGAGTACCTTGAAATGTAAATAGAGTGTGCCGACAGTTAGTTTTGACCCTGGATTTAGTGAAGATCATCATTTTAGTTTTATCTGCATTAAGTACCAGTCTTAAAGACAGGAGTTGGGCTTCTATTTCTTTAAAAGCAGCTTGCAAGCGATCAACAGCCTTTAACACAGTCTCTCCAAAACAATAAATAATAGTATCGTCAGCATAAAAATGGGCATTTGCATTTTGGACATATTTCCCCAAATCATTAATATAAATAGTAAAGAACAAGGGACCTAATATAGAGCCTTGTGGCACCCCCTTGTGGACAGCCAACGTATCAGAGGAGCAGCCATCAATTTTAACACATTGAGTTCTGTCTGAAAGATAGTTAGAAAACCAACCAACAGCAGAATTAGACAATCCTATATTAGCCAGTCTATGCAATAATACATCATGGTCCACCGTATCGAAGGCCTTGGCAAAATCAATAAAAAGACAAGCACAGTGGTGTTTGCTATCCAGGGCCATAAAAATATAATTTATTATTTTAGTAGCTGCTGTGACTGTACTGTGAATTTCTCAAACCAGATTGATAACAAGAAGACTCAAGAAATCCTTCAACTGATCACTAACCAGGCTTTCTAAAATCTTGGCTAAAGGAGACAGATTTGAAATAGGCCTGTAGTTATTGAGGCTCGACGGTTCACCACCTTTTAAGAGGGGAAGAACGTGAGCCGTTTTCCATATTTTGGGGATTTTCTTACCAGTTAGAGTTAAATTAAAAATGTAGGTCAGTGGCTCTGCATTAAAATCTGTGGCGAGTTTTAAAAAATAAACACCTATATTATCTGGCCCTGGTGGGTTTTTTAAATCTAATTTCTTAAGAGCCTTATGTACTTCAGCAACAGTGAAGGGTCTAAAGTTAAATTCATTATCCAAAAGGGGCTCAGCAATAGCAAGTGGAGCCAGTGCAGTAGAGGCCGTATTTACTTTATCAAAAAGAAAACCAGAAGAAACAAAATACTTATTCAAACAATTGAGCATCTCAGCTCTATCGTGGATAGTGGCAGACTCTGACACAATGCAAGTTGGAAGACTAGAGGAGTTATTTGGCGATAGAGATTTGATTGTCTGCCAGAATTTCCGTGGGTTATTTAAATTTTCAGTTGTAAGGTTAAGATAATAGCTAGATTTGGCTTTCTTGACTAAGGTAGTACATTTATTCCTTAAGTATCTAAAAGTAGCCCAGAGAGCATCAGTGTTCAACTTTCTTGCTTTTGCCCAATAATAATTTCTTTCTCTGAATAAATAAGACAATTCTTCAGAGAACCAGGGATTTTCCCTGCCCTTGACTCTATACATTTTATAAGGGGCATGTTTATCAATGATTGACATAAGCATTTCAGCAAAATAAGACCAGGCTAGTTCAACATCAGGTATTAAGGAGACCCTGCTCCAATGCGCGAAATTAAGATCAAATCTGTAGGCCTGTTCACTAAAGTGTTTTGTATCACGTTTTGTGATGTAACAAAGTTTAACTTTTGGAATTCTTGTATCCCTGACACCTGCAATAACACAGTGGTCCCTCACGTCATATGGAGATACACTTACAGAGGTATACTTATGAGGATTATTAGTAATAAACAAATCAATTAAAGTAGATTTTTCTGGGCACTTATGGTTTGGATGAGTGGGAGAATCAATTAACTGTGTAAAATTCATTGAGTTACAGTATGTTTTAAATTCATTTGAGGCTGGTGACTGCCAGTCCCAGTTTAGATCACCACAGAGGGCTATCTTGTTGTCAGATAATTTAGAAAGAATATTAGATAAGGAGGACAAGGTTTCCTTAGCTGCAGAAGGAGGTCTGTAGCAACCAACAACAGTACAGCCCTTGGAGAACTCAACCTGTAAAGCTAGAATTTCAAACTGATTAGGTATTGACTTCTTGACCAATACTTTAGTGTGGAATTTACATTTAGAATACACAATTATTCCACCATCACGTTTAACACAATCAGCACGACTTATATTGTAACCATTAATAGAAACAACACTATAATTAATAGATTTGTTCAACCAACTCTCAGAAATTACAATTATATATGTTTGGAAGCTGGGTAGCTCAGTGATCGTATCGAGTTGATACGGAAAGTACATGTTTGGAAGCTGGGTAGCTCAGTGATTGTATCGAGTTGATACGGAAAGTACATGTTTGGAAGCTGGGTAGCTCAGTGATCGTATCGAGTTGATACAGGAAGTACATGTTTGGAAGTTGGGTTTGGAAGCTGGGTAGAACCAGAGAGGAGAGCAGTCTCCCCGGCTCACTCGCACAAGGGTTGCCAGCGTAGCAACAGCATGCTATCGCAAGTAGCAGGGCTACGAGGCGCCATGTCGGCCCCATAGTCTGTGATTGGGTCCGATAAAGAAATGTACGAAGAGGAGGATCGGTACGCGCAAAGTCACTGGTGTTTAGTGTGTAGTGTGGTGCCTGTGTGTGCGTTGGCAGGGGCAAGGAGCAAGAGAGTAGAGTGGGGAGAGAGGTACTTGATCCAGGCTAGGAGTGATAGCAGGCAGGCAGGTAGGTAGGCAGGTAGGAACAGGTGAGCGCAGGCTGCAGGTGGAGAACGCCAGCAAGGCAAAGCGGAATGATTAATTTGCAAAGCAGAGTAATAATCCAAGCAAATTTCCAAAATTAATCCATGCAGTAAGGCAATGGGAGTGAAGTGAAGCAGGTATAAAAGAAATGGTCCCAAAGGTATAAAGAAATAAGTAAAGCTACATTAAAATCTCACAGAGACAGAGCATGCAACCTGACATGCTGCCATGTTGGATTACACAAATATCTGTTTGTGTAAGACACTTGTCAGTAAAATAAGTTAAAAACTTCTCAAACAGATCCTGAGAAGGATCAGTAAAATAAGAAGGGGAGAGGGTGGTAATTGATTCTAAAACCTTCAATAAAATTCTGGGGTTAGAATGATTGGCTCAAATCAGATTAGAATAAAATGCTGCTCTTGCGTCTTTAACTGCCTTTTGGTATTGTTTCATTGTATCTCTCCATATTTCATAAAATACATGCAAGCCTGTTTTTTTTCCATTTTCGTTCTTTCCTTCTGCAGTCTCTTTTTATATCCTGAGTCAGTTCGTTAAGCCATGGCTGTGGAGCTCTGTTAGTCTTTTTGTCTTTATAAGGAGCAACAGAGTCCAGCACAGCTTGACAGGTGAGATTAAAAGAGGAGACCAGCTCCTCTGTGTTAAAATTTTGGTAAAAGGCAGTTGAAGAGACAGAAATAAAAAGCTCCTTAAACTTGCTAGCAGACGTAGAGTTAAAAACCCTGCTGCGGATAGGTGCCTTGCTAATAAAAGGTGGCTGAGATAAAACCAGTTTGTGGTCTGACACACAGACATCCTTTGTCTCAAAGTTGTTAGGGCTGAGACCACTGTATAAAACAAGAGCAAGTGTGTGGCCCTTAGAGTGAGTGGGTTCCTGTATTGCCTGAGTAAGGTTAAAAGATTCTAGAATATCCATAAAATCACCTGTGAGGGACTGAGAGGGGCAACAGACATGTATGTTAAAATCACCTAAAACAAGGATTTTATCATAGAAATAAAATGTGATTAAAAACTCTGCAATAAAAACATTGTTAGGTCTGTAGATGATTAAAATGAACACAGGATCTTTTAAGTTAACAATAAAACCAAGATGCTCAAATGATGTAAATGAGTGTGTAAAATTGGAGTGCATTTAAAATCTTTTCTATAAATAACATATGAATTGCTTCAATCAGAGGACTACAATCTCCCATAGTCAACCAGGTCTCAGTGACAATAAAAAAAATCCAGATTATTATGATTCATAAAATCAAGGCCGATAAAAGATTTATTATTAAGGGATCTGATATGTAAAAGACCAAATTTAGCTGGAATGCAATTAAAGGTTGGTTGTGGGAGAGGTTGGAGGCGTACTTGGGTGAGATTGGAGTGGTTACAGTAATTGCAGGAGTGCAAACTCATCAGGGATGAAAAAGGTGACATGGATCCAAACCCCCTAGGGCGGTCTGGGGGCATGCTCCCCCGGGAAGATTTTTTCTTTTAAATATCAGCTTTAAATGTGAATTTACAGACGATTTTAGCATTCAGACTAAAGAAGCAGTGCAAACAATAAGAAAAACACAATTGCTTGTCTCTATGTATGTTCTGTTCTAACTTTTTGATAAAGCTTCAGTGAAACATGAAAAACCTGTGCTGCCAACCTTGAGTCCCTTTTTATAAATGGGATGAATTGTGGGATGAAGCTGTTACTGTTACTGTGCAAACCTGTGTTTGTTCTTGTACTGTATTAAAAAAACAGACTGAAATAATAATAATAAATAATTTCTCAGTCTTTGTTAGCTGTTTGTGAAATGTTGTGCTTGCGCGCTATGTTCGCTCACATCCTATGGATCTCTTGGGGGCTAAGCCTCCCCTGTCCTCAAAACCTAGTGACACCCCTGCCTATCAATCACTCAATCAATCAATCAATTTTTTTTTTGTATAATGTCAACTCATAACAAGTGTTATCTCGAGACACTACAAAAAAGCAGGTAAAATACCTTATTCTTTGTCTGTTAACATTACAAAAGAGCAGGTAAAAAGACCTTACTCATTGTTATGTTACAAAAAGCAGGTAAAAGACCTTACTTATTGCTATATTACAAAGACCCGGCCTATCCATCATGAGCACTTTAGCAAAGCAGCAAAAGTTATAGTGGTAAGAAAAAACTGCCTTATTAAAAGGCAGAAATCTTCGGCCGGATCCCCAGCTCATGACGAAACAGCCTTCACAGGCCTAGACTGCGCTGGGCTTGGAAAGGGATAGGGGGAGAGATGGGATAAGATGCAGAAAGAGGGATAGGGAGCAAGGGGGTGGGGGGAGGCAAGCCGTCCATCAACAATCCGGTGGGGAGGGGGGCGTTGTTCTGGCAGGCCGTCAACCAACGATCTCGAGGAGACTAAGAGAGCTCAGGAAAGTAGGTGGTTAGTAACTGAGATTTACAGATAGATACATGCAGTAATATGATGTACTGTATATGCACAGAGAGAGAGAGAGAGAGAGAGAGAGAGAGAGAGAGAGAGAGAGAGAGAGAGAGAGAGGAGCTCAAGGTGCCAGTTCCCCCGGTAGTCTAAGCCTATAGCCGCATAACTAAGAGCTGGTCTACACCAGCACCAGCCCTAACTATAAGATTTATCAAAAAGGAAAGTTTTAAGTCTATTCTTAAAAATACAGACTGTGTCTGCCTCCTGGACCCCGGCTGGAAGATGATTCCAGAGGAGAGGAGCCCGATAACTGAAGGCTTTACCTCCCATAGTACACTTAGAGACTGTAGGTACCACTAGTAGGCCTGCATTCTGGGAGGGGCAGTACAGCACTAGTAGCTCCTTAAGATAAAATGGTGCCTGGCCATTTAGAGCTTTGTAAGTGAGAAGAAGGATCTTGAATTCTATTCTAGACTGTATAGGGAGCCAGTGCAGAGAAGCCAACACAGGAGTAATGTGGTCCCTTTTCCTAGTTCTGGTCAGTACACGAGCTGCAGCGTTCTGGACTATAGCTACCAAACGGTCAATATGATCAGACAGGATGTTGAACAGAAAGGCAGGCTTGCTAACCAGACTTCTAATCTTTCCAGTGTTTTTATGGAGAGATAACGTTATGTAAATTAGCCGTGTGCTGCACATTGCGACTCATTGAATCAGGTTTCATGCTTCTTGCGGTCGGCGTGGCGATATTGCGCAATCGCGGTCGGCGCGAGAAAGGTTACACGGAGGGTCTGAGCGTCCAGCCGCGCACCTCCGAGATTTTGTAAGACTGCAAGAAGCATGACAGCTCCAAATATTTTTTATTGCAGATCTAAATGAATCACACAAATGACCTATTTGGGATTTCGCCGAAAGGTGACAAGTTTGCATCCCTGAATTGACAGGTGACAGATGTTGATGAGACAGTCTACAGGTGACGTGTACAGGGATAGTGAGATCAGTGCTGTGGTCTGTGACAGTAGAGAGTGTATGACAGTTATTGGAGGACAGAGAAGGCGAAAAAGAGTGACACCAGGTGTGAGGAGCAGGGGAGGGGCTTGCTGTGAGTAGATTGTTCTGAGGTGAAACAGGTGAGAAGGGATTGGATGTGGGTGTGTGTTCAGATGAATGTCATACAGGTGTTGAGGACTGGACAGCGTGCTAAATATTAGCGGACAACATTTGACTGCCCAATGGATTTGGATGAATCCCGTAGCTTTTAAAAAGTGTAGCACGGTTCCAGAACAGGTTAAAATTGTCAATAAAATCTAGGTTGTGTGATTTGCAAGCGTGCTGAAGCCAGGTGTGCAGGGAGAGGATACGGCTAAAACACACAGGACCACGATCAAAGGTTGGAATGGGTCCAGAGATGAAAACGGATTTTCCACAGTTCCTTAAAACGTTAAAAAAGGAGATTCAAATCTTTTTTGGTGCACTCAGATTGCCGCCGGGAAGAGTCGTTTGTGCCCACGTGCACAAGGACTCTTTCAATTGAGTCTGGGAGTGAAGGCAGAAGACTGAAGAGTTTGTCTAGGACTACGGGGACAGTGGCGCCGGGAAGACAGTGTGTGGTGGCATTAATGAAGCGGACATTCCTAGTGATTGAATCTCAAATGATAAGAGTTGTCGAGGGAAAAAGAGGGCAAGGAGGTGATGAGTGTGTGCTACTTGGATCGGCCTGCTGGCGCTCGGCCGTAACCACCTGCGGTAAAGTGGGCGGCTCAGCCGGAGGAAGACCCCCAGAGTGTCTGGTGACGGCCTCCTGCAGCACTTTCCGGCGGTTCTTCCCAGTGGTCGAGTGGCGGGCCTCCCGACCAGAAGAACGCACTGCAGGTGGCAAATCCATGTGGAGCCGTGGCGGAGTGGCGAGTAGTTCCGTTTGCGTTTGGTGCAGGATTACGCGTACCGGCAGCAGAAGCCTCATCCAGTCCCAGGCCGACCGGAGCCTCGTCCTTCAGCAGCGTGACGCGGTTGCGGAGGGGCCAGATGGTCCATTTTCCGCCTGCGATGCACCACGTCGGTCCAGGACAGCTCGGGCGGCTTCGGAGTGGAGCTGTGTACTGGGGCCAGCAGCCTCTTTCCCGGCGCGCGGAGTTACCTGACCGCGGCCAGTGTTGTGGCGTCCTGGTCCAGTGCAGTGAGGGCGCTGTCCCAACGCCATCAGTGCCCGAGGCCCCATGCACTGAGATCTCACATAGAGCGGTGCCCGGTCGTTTCGGCTACCGGTCCCTCCGTGTAGGCCGAGGTGAGTGGAGGTCAGCCAGGGAAGAGTGGCGGCGGAGGCAGACACCAGATTTGATGGTGCGGGTGGCGATCGGACCGCCAGGCTCGAGGACTGCATATAAGATATGTGTTTTGACTGTGCAGCAGCCACGGAAACAAAGCCTTCAATCAGATGGCCCTTGTTCCGAAGTTCGGACTTAAGGTGTTGGATATCGTCCTTTAACTGTGAGTACTGATGTTCGCAGTTCGTACACACAGACGTGGATAGCTCCAGATGTTTACAAACAGTTTAACCTAGCAGCAGTCTTCCAGTGGCAGGCTTCAGTGATTACCACACTTTAAAATATCCAAACACAATAAAAGCTAAAAACGTTTATGTTGAATAAATACTTAAAACTTAAAACCGAGGAAGTAGTTAAAACTTGATAAAAAGTAAAAAGCTTTGGCTTTTCTCCAGTGAGCCAAGACGCAGTACGTCATGCGTACTAGTTGAAGAGTCTTTGGAGACTTACCGGAGCACCCTGATAAAAGAGAGTTACAGTAATCCAACCTATAGGAAACAAATGCATGCACTAGTTTCTCTGCATCGTGATATGCCTGATTATAGAGATATTATGAAGGTGAAAATATGCTGTTCTTGAAAGGTGTTTTATGTGAGAGTTAAAGGACATATAGGACATAGAAGGCTGGACAAGCAGCAGTGCGTTTGAGTGAGTGATCTGTTTGGTTTTTAACCCTGTGCTAGTGTCCTCCTAACCTTTTTTCATTTTTTATATACTTAACGTGATTGTTGAGGCAACAATGAATCACATCGGGCTGGTGTCCCTTTTCCTTATCCTGACGCTTTTCTGTCAATTTCTGAGAAGAGTCTCTGAGTATCCTGAGTCACTTCATTACAGCCGAGAATTCCTCTTGCTACTTCGGGACTCCGATACAGGAGTATTGGACACCACTGCATTAACACTCGGAAATCATTCGGCATGGTTGTTCCGTGGGGAGTAGAAGTTGGAACCCCAAACAAACAGCGGTGAGGAACAGAGGCAGACGTGGCGGGGTTCGGCAGAGACTTATAAGGCAAGGCCTGAGAAGGACACCCCTTCCCTCGATAGTTTTTGCAAACGCACAATCCCTCCGCAACAAGATTGACATTTTACAGGTAAATGTCAACTTTTTATCGGAGTATAAGAACGCCTGTCTTATTGCCCTGACGGAGACGTGGCTCAAGCAGCGTGATCTTCAATCCGATCTGGAATTAAATGACTTTGGCGAACCGCTGCGACTTGACAGAGACCCGACTGGGAAATCACTTGGAGGTGGGCTCTGTTTAATGTTAATAAAAACTGGTGTAACACGGCTGTGATAAGGGAATCAATATGCACCCCTGATGTTGAACTTTTAACTGTCTCCTTACGTCCATTCTGTTTGCCAAGGGAGTTTCCACTGGCCACTTTTTTCATATGTCTCTTTCATATCGCCACAAATATATTTTTGTTTTTGTAAACGCTGCTGTAAAGGATTGCTGCTAACGAAGTTTCGTTGTGCCCTTGTATGCAATGATAATAAAGATTGTATCTATCTATTTACATATTTAAAGGTACAGACACAGAAACAGCCTGTTCTGAGCAGGGCTGAAATAGAGGGGTTTATAGGCATGATCAAATACAGGATCAGAGTGGATTTATAACAGGAAACTTCACACACATGTTTTGAGGAGTTCTGACATTTAATTACACTGAAGAGGAAGAGAATATGTGACCTTTAACCTGTACTGATACGAGATGAACTTGCAAAACAGAAAGATAAAACAAAGACTAATATCCAGATTAACCCTCATCAGCTTTTCATTTCTATATCATTGTGATTATTCCATCTTTGAAGTAGTATGAAGGTGTTTCCATCCCCCTGATAATGTCTCTGCTCTCGTCACAGACTCCCACAGAGAAGATGAAGACCATAGTGAGGCTCCACCTTCTGCTGTGTGCGGTTGGCTTGTGTGTGTATATGAGAGGGTACATGTTGCAGGAACCTTTTCTGCATCAAACCACCGGGGACTGTGAGAGCAATTCATCAGCAAAGGATCCGTGGTTCAATGAGCGTTTCAACAAATCAGTTAAACTCTTTATGTCTCCAAATGACCGTCTACCAGAGCGAACCTTTCAGTGGTGGAGGGTAAGTGACCTCTAATACATCATTACATCTTCATCTTATCCATATACTGGACTAACTGATGTGTGTGTGTGTGTGTCTGTGTGTGTCTGTGTGTGTCTGTGTGTGTGTGTTTTAGCGCATGCGGGGAGAAAAGGGTAACTTCAGTGTGTATGAAGAGGCGGTGTCCGAGGCGTTTCAGGTCCTGCCTCACTCTCCTAACGTTCTGGATCCGACCCCCCGGAGCTGCAGGAGTTGTGCTGTGGTCGGTAACTCTGTCAGCTTGAGGGGATCACGTTATGGACCTCTTATAAACTTCCAGGATCTTGTCTTTAGGTAAATCCTACAGCTATTTTCCTCATGTCTCAGTATGTTTACATGAAGTTAGCAGAGTCACTGTGAGGCAAGTCAGCACGCAGCCTCATCAAACGGAGGACGCCATGGCGCTCAGCTGGAAGCGAGCTCTCGCCATAGCATCGCTCATGTGGAGGAATAGAAAAATGTGGAGGCAGTCATGGAGAGTAAAGAGAGGACAGCTTCTTATGGTCGCCCTCCAGATGCTTCAGACCCAAACTAAACGTTCTGAGTGCTCTACAGTCCATGTTGGGTTTGGACTTGAAGAACAGCTGAAATGTTGTGGTCATCCTTCAGATAGGAAGAGGGAGAGTCTGCGTCGTAAACGAGCCAAAATGAAAGCTCAGAGTAGGAAATGTTTTTCACTGGCTCGTGACGTAGGTCAACAGGAAGAAGGTCCAGTAGTACCTCAGCTTCGTTGGCCGTAGTTAGATTTGTTTTGCAGCCAGCAAAACTGGGCTTAAACATTGTTGCGTATTAGAGAAACACAATATGTTTAGCTTTGAAAGCTTCATTAGCTACTGCAACCTCAAATTAATGTTTAAATGTCTGCATGGTCTGGCACCTTCTCTGTTTGATGAATTTGTAACAAGACGTCAGGATTCAAGTCGAATCAACACACGCGCTTCAGTAAGAGGTAACTGTTGCATTCCAATGAGAAAAACCTCATTTGGACAATCAGCCTTCTCAGTTATTGGAGCTAATTTATAAAATGGTCTACCCACTGAACTGAAAATGCTACACAGTTTAAATGTTTTTAACAAAGGTATTAAATCATGGCTGAAGGAGAAACAACCTTGTTCTCACACCTAAATGCACATGAGCTCACAAATGTCTGTCGTATATTTCTCTCTTTGTAACTGTATTTTATCCCTGTTGCATTCATAACTGCGCTGTATTTATAACTGAACTGTTTCCTTTTTCTTACCCTTTTTATCTTTATCTCTGTTGTTTCTAAAAGCCTCCCGTGGACAGGTGTTGCAAATTAGCATTTTGCTATAAACACTAAGAGAAGTGAATCTGGGACTTGTGCATGGTTAAATGTTACAGCACCAATGTTACTCTATGTCCATGTTAAATAAATAAATAAACTGTAGCTCCACTTAACATACTGGTTAAAAAATAAGACGTGTTTGAAAAGGAAGAACGTAAAGTTTCTGGATCTAAGCAGTCGCTTTGAAGCACTGTGACATGTGAAATGTTTGCACCAGGAGAGACTGGCTTCATGAAATATTTCCCTCTGTACAATCCAGAATTAATGGTGGTAGGATCAAAGGATTTGAGGCGGACGTCGGGAACAAAACCACTCATCACATCATGTTCCCTGAGAGTATGCAGCACTTGGACAACACCACTCGTCTGGTCATGTTTCCATTCAAGACAGCTGATATCCGTTGGATTGGGAAGGCCATAACCACAGGATATTACGGAACGTGAGTCCGATTTTATACACGCATAACTTTGTCTTTCATAAGACCAGGTACAAATGAGTATAACGGGACTAAGCTTTGTCAATCAATCAATCTTTATTTCACATCACAGAAATTGACAAAGTAGACCTAAACTTTTTCATCAAACACTCTCTCTGCATCAGTTCACCTGTATAGGCTTTTATTATTTACCTGAAAATGAAGTATTGAAGTTTGAAATGTCATGTCTCAACAGCCCACGCTTCAGAGCAAAGGTCAGAGCCAACAAGGATTTGGTGAGTATTTTCAGTTGATTGATTGATGATCAAATGTATTGGCTGTAAAAACTTTCATATAAAGTTTGAGGTGTGTTTGTGATTCTTAACAGGCGATGGTGGTCAACCCGGTCTTTATGCAATACGTCCATGAAGCATGGCTGGAAAAGAAGGGCCGTTATCCTTCCACTGGATTCATGACTTTGGTTCTGGCCCTACATCTTTGTGATGAGGTGAGTTAAATGTGTCAGTACCCAATTATCGCCCAAGTATGTGTGCAATTTCAACAGTTACACGGCCAAACAGCCATCCTGAAACTCTGGAGACTTACTCAAGATTCACCAAGGTGTCTCCCCCTTGGTGTCTCCCCCTTGGTGTCTCTCCCTCTTGGTGTCTCCCCCCTGGTGTCTCCCCCCTGGTGTCTCCCCCTGGTGTCTCCTCTTGGTGTCTCCCTCTGGTGTTCTCCTCTTGGTCTCTCCCCCCTGGTGTTCTCCTCTTGGTGTCTCCCCCCTGGTGTCTCCCCCCTGGTGTCTCCCCCTGGTGTCTCCTCTTGGTGTCTCCCTCTGGTGTTCTCCTCCTGGTGTCTCCCCCCGGTGTTCTCCTCCTGGTGTCTCCCCCCTGGTGTCTCCCCCCTGATGTCTCCCTCCTGGTGTCTCCCTCCTGGTGTCTCCCTCCTGGTGTCTCCCCCTGGTGTCTCCTCCTGGTGTCTCCCCCCGGTGTTCTCCTCCTGGTGTCTCCCCCTGGTGTCTTCCCCCTGGTGTCTCCCCTTGGTGTCTCCCCCTTGGTGTCTTCCCCCTGGTGTCTTCCCCCTGGTGTCTCCCCTTGGTGTCTCTCCCTTGGTGTCTCCCTCCTGGTGTCTCCCTCCTGGTGTCTCCCCCCTGGTGTCTCCCCCCTGGTGTCTCCCCCTGGTGTTCTCCTCTTGGTGTTCTCCTCCTGGTGTCTCCTCCTGGTGTCTCCCCCTGGTGTTCTCCTCTTGGTGTTCTCCTCCTGGTGTCTCCCCCCTGGTGGTCTCCCCCTGGTGTCTCCCCCCTGGTGTCTCCCCCTGGGTGTCTCTCCCTTGGTGTCTCCCCCCTGGTCTGTCCCCTTGGTGTCTCCCCCTTGGTTTCTCCCCTTGGTGTCTCAACCTGGTGTCTCAACCTGGTGTCTCTCCCTTGGTGTCTCCCCCCGGTGTCTCCCCCTTGGTGTCTCCCCCCCGGTGTTCTTCTCCTGGTGTCTCCCTCCTGGTGTCTCCCCCCGGTGTCTCCCCCCTGGTGTCTCCCCCTGGTGTTCTCCTCCTGGTGTCTCCCCCCCCGGTGTTCTCCTCCTGGTGTCTCCCCCTGGTTATTCCCCTGGTGTCTTCCCTTGGCGTCTCCCCCTGGTGTCTCCCCCCTGGTGTCTCCCCCTTGGATTCTCCCCCTGGTGTCTCCCCCCTGGTGTCTCCCCCTTGGATTCTCCCCCTGGTGTCTCCTCCCTCATGGCCCCCCCCCCCCTCATGTCTCCCCCTGATGTCTCCCCCTTGGTCTTTCAGGCGTGTTTGAATTAACAAAAACGGTCGGAGATATACACTGTTATGAATATTTGTGATTTGAAGAGTTTGATCTTTTTCAGTCATGTTTGTTTGCTTTTTTTCACAGTTACACGTGTTTGGTTTTGGAGCAGATGAAAATGGAGACTGGAACCATTACTGGATCTTACACGCTTGGAAGTTTGTCAAAACTGGAAGCCATCCCGGAGCATTTGAGTACCAAACCATCGAGAAGCTGGGGGAGCATCGAATAATCCGCTTTTATCGAGGCTGGGGTCCTCATGCTCTTCATTTAATGAACAAGGAGAGCAAAGTGTGAGGCTATGGGACAAATTATTCATCATCAGGGATGTCAAATGCTGCTCTTGTGTCTTTAACTGCCTTTTGGTACTGTTTCATTGTATCTCTCCATATTTAATAAAATACATGCAAGCCTGTTTTTTTTCCATTTTCGTTATTTCCTTCTGCAGTCTCTTTTTAGATCCTGAGTCAGTTCGTTAAGCCATGGCTGTGGAGCTCTGTTAAGGTCTTTTTGTCTTTATAGGGAGCAACAGAGTCCAGCACAGCTTGACAGGTGAGATTAAAAGAGGAGACCAGCTCCTCTGTGTTAAAATTTTGGTAAAAGGCAGTTGAAGAGACAGAAATAAAAAGCTCCTTAAACTTGCTAGCAGACGTAGAGTTAAAAACCCTGCTGTGGATAGGTGCCTTGCTAATAAAAGGTGACTGAGATAAAACCAGTTTGTGGTCTGACACACAGACATCCTTTGTCTCAAAGTTGTTAGGGCTGAGACCACTGTATAAAACAAGAGCAAGTGTGTGGCCCTTAGAGTGAGTGGGTTCCTGTATTGCCTGAAATCACCCGTAAGGGACTGAGAGGGGCAACAGACATGTATGTTAAAATCACCTAAAACAAGGATTTTATCATACTTAGAAATCAAATGTGATAAAAACTCTGCAATAAATTTTTTTTTAGGTCTGTTGATGATTAAAATGAACACAGGATCTTTTAAGTTACCAATAAAACCAAGATGCTCAAATTATGTAAAATTGGAGTGTATTTAAAATCTTTCCCCCCTTCCAAAGGGGAATCTTTGCACTTTCATATTAAACAACATGGAGGAGGAGAAGCGCTCTTTCTCTTTCTGCTGGACGTAGTTTAGTTATTTAAGTGAATGATTTATGATGTCCTTTGAAGTGTACCGATGTCGTCTTTTAATTAATGTTCGACAGGCTTTGAGCTGTAAAGTGTGATCCTTTCCCCCTGGAGGCTAAGTGGATGTCATGCAGCGCCTCAACCTTTTCAGTCAGAAAGGAGGAGTAATGAGGGAGTAATTCCCAGATGATCATAAACCTGGAAGATCCTCTCACTAAAAAA